>NC_057798.1:467995375-468114793 GCF_018294505.1 Triticum aestivum | reverse complement strand
CCGGCGGGCCGCGTAGCGGGGAGGAGGCCGGAGGCCACGTGGCGCGCTCCCGTTGGCCACGGGAGGCGGCGGCGCTGACGTGGAGGCATTTGATTGGCTGGGGTGAGGTGGCGGTGGTCGGTGGACGCGTGCGGTGCGATGGCGGACATGTCCGGCGGCGGGGAGGAGTTTAGCTAGGCTTTCATCTACGCGAAAATTCGGGGAGGGGTACATATTTATAGGTAGAGGGAGCTAGGAGAGTCCAAATAAGGTGCAGTTTGCACCCACACGATCGTGATCGAACGATCGAGAGCATGGAGGGGAGTTTGTTGGGTTTTGGGCCACTTTGAAGGGGCGTTGGGCTGCAAAGAGAAGGAGGCTTTTACGGTTACCCGGTTAACCGTTGGAGTATCAAACGACCTCCAAATGGCACGAAACTTGACAGGCGGTCTACCGGTGCTATACCAAGGACGCTTGGCAAACCTTGGGCCATTCCGAGAAGGTTCAACAACCGCTCATAACAGGAGACAACAGGGGAACGTCGGAGGGCATAGGAGTGCCGGATTGCGAAATGGACAACGGGGAAAATGCTCGGATGCATGAAACGAACACGTATGCAATGCAACGCGATGCACATGATGGCACAATGCAAATGATGACATGGAAAAATGCAACACGCAAGCAAATGACATGGCAACGACGGCGAATAACTGGCAGACACTTGGCGCAACGAATCCGGGGCGTTACATATAAGTTTATGAAATCTCAAAAAGAAACTAAGTGGGTGTGCATCCAACTCGCTTGCTCACGAAGACCTAGGGAAAATTGAGGAAGCCCATCATTGGAATATACAAGCCAAGTTATATAATGAAAAGTTCCCACTAGTATATGGAATTGACAAGATAGGAGATTCTCTATCATGAAGATCATGGTGCTATTTTGAAGCACAAGTGTGGAAAAAGGATAGTAACATTGGGGAATTACACAGGAGCACCTAGGTACTCGATCCCCTGCCATCACCACCGTTTCCATGCATATAGATTCGGATCGCTGGCTTTAAATGCTATGTATTTAGCTTTGCATCGCGGAAGTATCTCCAAAGGAAACCTCCCGTATATTCATGTACATGTGTATGAGCTGGACCAACTGCATTAACTATCTGTTACTGTGTTAATATTTCTAGCAGCCTTGCACTATTTCTCTGCTCCCCTCGTTGTAATATTTCCTATCGTTTTCTCCTCCCACCGCCCACACCCGCACCATCGCGATTTACTAGCCCCATGTCGCTATCCTTTTGCTTCCCTCCGTCCCAGCGAGACACCGCCATGCTCCGACCCGCACCGTCGTGCCCCTTCTCAACCCACTGGGCCAACCGTGGCAACCCCTACCTCCTGTACGGTTTGGCACCGCCTCGGCGCCTTCTGTACGGCCTGGCACCTCCTCCAACGCCACCCATGCATCGTTGGTGCTTGGTCTCCAGTGCCACATCGCCCGCAGCCACCAATGGATTCGACCTCCCACACCACCCTGCACACGGCTACCCATGAATCCGGGTATTGTGGAAGCATGACGGCGACGACCTGTCACTGCAGATCTAGCACGGGCTGAGACTTCAGGTAGGAAAGCCGGTGACCAGGCAAGGACCAATCCGGCGAGCTCTTCGCCAAGGCATTTTCTTTCCTTGTTTTCTCTCTAGAACATTTCTTTCTTCGATATTTGTCTTGAGGTTTCCTAGATTTTTTTTACGAGACTAGATTTTTCTTTCGAGGTTTCTCTTCGATAGTTCTCTCCAAATCATTTTCTTTCCTCAATTTTTTATCTCTAAAAAGTTTCCTGGATTTTCAATCCGTCTGCCTCGAGGTCCTTCGTGTGAAGTGTCCCAGGCTGTTCATCCCTGCACTGAGTGAAGCTAGGAACAGTCGAGCCCCTCTCATGTGAATCCTCCTCACCAACATCCTCAACTTATCAAGGTTTCTCCATATCTTCCTGAAGAACTACTAACGGACATTACGCGTCAATGTTGAACCTATTTTTAATTAGTAGTTGAGTAATCAGCCAACAAGATCATGTTTTGATCTTATCCAGTAGCATGAGAAGAGAATCCTATGCATCGACAGTTCCACTAGTACGGGCTTAGTCATTTTGTAATGTAATAATTAGTTAACTTGATCTACCGAAACCATATTACAAGGCATCTATGGTTCAACATTTTCACAACCCACTTTGGCACTCTATGTGAAATTGTTCATTGCTTTGTTTAGCGCTTGCTAATTTAGTACTGAAATTCTGAATTTTACTGAAGACACTGTCTCAATTGCTATGTGATCAATAGTTATAGAATTGTTCTCTAAAAGTCTCAGACTATTTTGCTATCTAATCATAAATACACTTTTAGTGACAGTCAGCAATAAATAGACAATTTGTTACCTGAAAGGTACTGACTGAATTGCTATATGTTACTCACTAATGCTGAGTATTTCAAAATGGATAGCTGATCTGCTCCATTTACTGCATTGAATTTATAATCGTAACCAGGTTCTCACCCAAAAACTTCCACGAAACAGGTCTTGGTTCCAGTACGCCCACAAGCAGACTTAACTGCAGGTGTTCGAATGTACATGAATTATTTAAAGATGGACTCACTAGGGATGGTATTCAGCAGATATATCCGGGCCGTATCTCTGATATGGAAATGATTTAGGCATTTAATGCCGTTATCCGAATATAGTAATGTGAGGCATGGATATCAGTGGGTGGAGCACCTCAGTGCCACAAATCCTCATCCAGTAACACTGTCCCTTCTCTCTTTTTCTCTCATTTTCTTTGGTGGGCTTCTTTGGCCTCTTTAATTTGTGCTCTTTGGCCTCTTTTATTTGGACTCTTTGGCCTCTTTTATTTATAACCTCACATGGGACAATGTTCTAGTAATGATGATCACCACACTTTTATTTACTTACAACTCAAGAATTACAACTCGATACAAAGATATGACTCTATATGAATGCCTCCGGCAGGGTACCGGGATGTGCAATGATCAAGAGTGACATGTATAAAACATATGAACGGTGGCCAAGCCACAAATACTATGCCAACTACATGATCATGCAAAGCAATATGACAATGATGGTATGTGTCATAATAAACGGAATGGTGGAAGTTACATGGCAATATATCTCTGAATGGCTATGAAAATGCCATAATAGGTAGGTATGGTGGCTGTTTTGAGGAAGGGTATAAGGTGGCGATGTCTGCTAGAACTACGTTGGTATTTCCCCAAAGAGGAAGGGATGATGCAGTATAGCGACGGTAGGTATTTCCCTCAGTGATGAGACCAAGGTTATCGAACCAATAGGAGAACCTCCTCACACCACGTAAATAGCACCTGCACACAAATAACAAACACTCGCAACCCGACGTGTTAAAGCGATCGTCAATCCCTTTCGGGTATGGCGCCTCAAGATAGGCAAATAGCGTGAGGTAAAAGTGGTAGATAGGATAAATAGATAGCGGAACAAGTAAATTGCAGCAAGGTATTTTTGTATTTTTGGTTTAATAGATCTGAAAATAAATGCAAAGGAAAATAGATCGCAAAGGAAAAATATGATGAAAAGAGACCCGGGTGGCGTAGGTTTCACTAGTGGCTTCTCGAGAAAAATAGCAAACGGTGGGAAAACAATTACTATTGGGAAATTGATAGGACTTCAAATAATCATGGCGATATTCAGGCAATGATCATTATATAGGCATCACGTCCAAGATTAGTAGACCGACTCCTGTCTGCATCTACTGCTATTACTCCACACATCGATCGTTATCCAGCGTGCATCTAGTGTATTAAGTTCATGTAGAAACGAAGAAATGCAATAAGAACGATGACATGATGTAGACAAGATCTATTTATATATAAATAGACCCCATCTTGTCATCCTTAATAGCAACGATACATACATGTCATTTCCCTTTCTGTCACTGGGATCAAGCACCATAAGATCGAACTCATCACAAAGCACCTCTTCCCATTGCAAGATAAATAGATCAAGTTGGCCAGACAAAACCCAAATATCGGAGAAGAAATAGGAGGCTATAAGAAATCATGCATATAAGAGATCAAATAAGACTCAAATAACTTTCATGGATAAAAACATAGATCTGATCATGAACTCAAAGTTCATCGGATCCCAACAAACACACCGCAAAAAGACTTACACCATATGGATCTCCAAGAGACCATTGTATTGATAATAAAGAGAGAGAGGAAGCCATCTAGCTACTAACTACGGACTCGTAGGTCTACAAATAACTACTCACGCATCATCAGAGAGGCACCAATGGAAGTGGTGAACCCCTCCGTGATGGTGTCTAGATTGGATCTGGTGGTTCTAAACTCTGCGGCGGCTGGAATTGATTTTCGTCGACTCCCCTAGGGTTTCTGGAATATTGGGGTATTTATAGAGCAAAGAGGCGGTTCAGGGGGCACCCGAGGTGGGCACAACCCACCTGGGCACGCCTGGGCCCTCAGGCGCACCCTGGTGGGTGTTGCCCCCTCAGAGCACCCCCTGGTGCTTTCTTGGCCCAGTGGATGTCTTCTGGCCCAAAAAAACTCAAGAAGTTTCGCTGCGTTTGGACTCCATTTGATATTGATTTCCTGCGATGTAAAAAACATGCAGAAAATAGCAACTGGCACTAGGCACTATGCCAATAGGTTAGTACCAAAAAATGATATAAAATGACCATAAAATGATTGCAAAACATCCAAGAATGATAATAAAAAGCATGGAACAATCAAAAATTACAGATATGCTGGAGACATATCAGCATCCCCAAGCTTAATTCTTGCTCGTCCTCTAGTAGGTAAATAATAAAAACAGAATTTTTGTTGTGGAATGCTGCCTAACATGTTCATCACATTTATTTTCTTTATAGCATGAACATTTGGACATTTGGACCTTTAACATGAAGACTTTAATACTCGCGCATACCAACAAGCAACCATGTCTTTCAAAATATCAACAATAAAGCAAGTTATCTCTAGCACATTATGCTCAATCATTGATCCATTCATGAAACACACTCGAATATTAGCTACACCCAATGCTCAAATACGATCATAGTGCCCCTTAGTTGGTGCTTTATAAGAGAAGATGGAGACTCAAATTTAACATAAAAATTTCATAAGTAAAAGAATGGCCCTTCGCAGAGGGAAGTAGGGATTTGTAGAGGTGCCAGAGCTGAAAGCTTAAATTGAGAGATAAATATATTTTTGAGAGGCATACTTTTCCCACCAACGAAAACGACTTAGAGATCCAAACACTTTCCATGCTAGATCCATCATAGGCGGTTCCCAAACAGAAAATAAAGTTTATTCCTTTTTGCACCATTTATTTCACTTTCCATGGCTAGCTGAATCCATGGTTGCCCTCCATACCAACACTTTCCAAGGAATTTATTATTTGACAACATAAAGTAAATTCATATTCCATATTAGGACTGGGCATCCCTAATACCTTTGTCGTACTCTCGTGCAATGACAAGTGAATAAACACTCATCATGAGAATAACACATCTAGCATGGAAAATATTGGTCACCCTTCACCGCCTCACGAGCGGTAGAGCACACAAAAGAGAAATTTCTTTTGAAAATTAGAGATGGCACATGCAAATTTTCTTAGAACAACATAGAAATACCGCATATAGGTAGGTATAGTGGACTCATAAGTCAAAACTGGTTTAAAGGGTTTTGGATGCACAAGTAGTGATCATACTTAGTGCAAAATGAAGGCTAGCAAAAAGATTGAGAAGTGACCAACCAAGAAATGAAAAATCTCATACCCAAGCATTAAGTATAAGTAACACCAAATAATGCACCGCAAGTAGGATATAAATTTCATTGCATAACTATTGACTTTCGTGCTTGCATAGGGAATCACAAACCTTAACGTCAATATTCTTACTAAAGCGCAATTACTCATCCATATGACTGACATGTCATATCGTCATATCTCAAAACCATTACTAAGAATCAAGTTTATTTTGTCCATTGATCTTCATGAAAGTTTTTATTATATCCTCCTTGGATATCTATCACTTTGGGACTATTTTCATATGTTGCTTTTGATAAGCTCAAACAAATATAAGTGAAGATCATGAGCATATTTTTTTCTCTCTCAAAATAATCTAAGTGAAGCAAGAGAGAATTTCTGAAAATTTTACTAACTCCCAAATAAATCTGAGTGAAGCATGAGAGCATTTCTTCAAAAATAACAAAGCACATCGTGCTCAAAAAGACATAAGTGAAGCACTAGAGCAAATCCATGGCTCTAAAAATTTAAGTGAAGCATAGGAGCAAGCATAGCATAATTTTTGACTCTCTCAAAAGGGCGTGTTCAGCAAGGATTCAACACTTAGAACACAAAGCAAAAAAAACAAAGACTCATATCATACAAGACGCTCCAAGCAAAAGTCATAATAGGTGACGAATAAAATTATCACTTCAAGTAAAATACTGATTGTTGTTAGAAGAAAGTGGGGATGCCACACGGGGGCATCCCAAAGCTTAGTTGCTTGCTACTTCTTTGAATATTATCTTGGGGTGCATCGGGCATTGCTACGTCTTGAGATTGTGTTGGTTTTCCTTGAAGAGGAAAGCGTGATGCAGCAAAGTAGCGTAAGCATTTCCCTCAGTTTTTGAGAACCAAGGTATCAATCCAGTAGGAGGCTCCTTAAAAGTCCCATGCACCTACACAAAAAAACAAGAACCTCACAACCAACGCAATAAAGGGGTTGTCAATCCCTTCACGGCTGTCGTGGATTTGTCATGGTAGAAGTCCTCATGAAAGGATTTAGTCGTGGAGCCATCGCTACGGATTAACTTGAAGGGGTTAAAGTGGACACAAAGACGCAAGGGTTTATACTAGTTCGGCCCCTTCGATGAAGGTAAAAGCCTACATCTAGTTGTGCTGGAATTGATGTGATTTCGATGGCTAGGGAGCAAACAAACTTCGCCTAGGCTCGAGTTGTTGTTGTCTGTCTTTGAACCGCCGTCGGGTCGTCCCCTTATATACACGGGTGACGCCCGTCGGTTCACAGAGTCCCACACCGGTTCATACTCGTATCCCGGTTGGTCTCTCTCTATTCCTAACTTACAATACAAGTTTACATACCAAGCCGGTTTACGGCTACAGGTTCTAAACCGACTACAGGCCTTGGGCCTTCATCTGCTTAATCACCTTTACACTACTAATGAAGTTAACCCGGCCCAGGTAGGCCGGTTCACGCCCAGTGGTAATATCCCCAACATTAGGCCCCAGATTGATTTGAACTGGTTCATGTCAATCCTTCACAAAATCTTTATCTTCAACATCTTCTGGTAATTGGTAAACCGCCATGTCGTCATCATCTCTGGTTGCTGTAAACCGGCATGACGTCATCATGAAGTTAACATTTATAACGCCTTCTTTTATTAATAGACCTACGATACCCAAGGCAGCAACTCCACGTCCGAATATTGTGGCTCCTGGATTCGCGCGCCTGACACATGTCCTTTGCCTTATAAATAGGACCGAAGGGTCATTTCCTTTTTCTCCCCTTTGTCTCTTTCTCTTCGTCTTCCTCGCGTCACCAGCCTCGGAGCTCCGCCGTCGCCATTAAACTCTGCCTCGTCTTGGGCCGCTGCATCAACCTGAACGTTCCAGAGCACTGCGGTATCTTTCCGCATCTTCCTCGATTCCGGTAAGCCTTCTGCTCTTCTTAACATAGATCTGTTCTAGGGTTTCATGTTCTTGTTGTGCTCCTCACTTGTTCATGCCCGTCCCTAGATTCCTGGATAGATCTGTGAAACCCTGCTCTGATTAGCAGCAGCCTTTTAGCATCCACCTGTAGTTTCATGCTCAAGTCCATAGATCTCATCTACATATCTGCCCATTGATTCATTTTCGCTCTGCTTTAATCTTTTGAATATTTTCTGTTTTTTCTGAACTTGCTTCAGATCCATTACTACCATAGGACCTTGTGAAACCTGTTTCTGCATACTTAGCCATCCGCAACCTCAATTGCTTTCAATGTTTAGACCAGGCGGTTTAACTTAGTATAGAAAAAGTTAATAAACCGGTATATACCATTAGTCCCCTTGTTGAACCGCCAGAACTCTTTGGCCATATGACGCCACTTCATAAAAATCCGGTTTAAGTATACTGCTTCCAGTTTAGCTTTGTTCATACCAGCGCCTTCTTTTATCCAACATGTTCTTGAACCGGAATCACCTATTTCTTGTAGATCTCACCATGGCCAAACAAGTATATGAGTGCAACTGGGTTCCTTCTCGTGTCACAGAAACCCAGCTGGATGATTTAGTCTCGATCGGCGCTTTAGACAGCAAAGAGACTATCCACTGGAGGGTTCCTGGTAATGAATGTCCTCCCATACCTCAAGAGGGAGAAGTTGTGATCTTTGCGGATCACTTAGCCCGGGGCTTCAAACCGCCCGGCTCCAAATTTTACCGGGACGTACTAGCCAATTTTCAACTTTGCCCGCAAGATATTGGCCCCAATTCTGTTACCAACCTATGTCACTTCCAAGTGCTCTGTGAGTTGTACCTTCAAGAGAAACCCACAGTTGAATTGTTCAGAGACTGCTTCCACTTAAACCGCCGCACAGAATTCACTGACGGGCCCAATACCGAATTGGGAGGTATGGCAATTCAGAAAAGGAAAGAAATCACTTATCCTCATGCCAAACTACACAGTCACCCCAAGGAATGGAATGCAACATGGTTTTACTGCAAAGATACTTCCCCTGGTGATGAAAATCCTTTGCCTGGCTTTCGTCCGGAACGGCTCAGCAATACACACCCCTTCCCACAAAGGTTAAGTGCCAAGGAGAGGAGTAAATACGCTCCGCAATTATCCAAGCTCCGAGCCTTCATGGCCAATGGTTTAACAGGAGTTGATCTCGCACGCAGTTGGATATCATGGAGCATACTGCCTCTCAGCCGGCGCTCCGGTTTGATGTGCAAATATACTGGCAGCGTTGATGCCCCACTCTGGCACACCAACATCCAGCTCTCTGATGATGAAGTCACAGAGGCTGTGAAGAAAATGCTGAACGAACCAGAGCATCTCTACGCTCAAACCGGCCTGCCCCCTTTCTATGCTACCAACAAACCGCCAGCTGTAAGATTTTGATTGTACTTTTTACTAAACCTGTTATTGCTATCTCTGTCAGACATCAACTGCTGCTTACCCAGGGTGATAATCCGTTTTGGAGCAAGAAGCTTCCACAAGACAAACCGGAGAAAGCAGATCGGCCAATCCGGCCAAAGACCAAGGTCGTCAAGAAGCATGCCAAAAAGAGGAAAACCACTGCTTCATCTGATCCGGCTGTTGATGATGATGTGGGTAACTCGGACCCTGAGGTAGAACTCGATTCACTAGGCCTACTTTTTACACGCCTTATTGATGATGATATTTGTCAGGATGACGCTGAAGCC
Organism: Triticum aestivum; assembly: GCF_018294505.1. Classification (NCBI taxonomy): domain Eukaryota; kingdom Viridiplantae; phylum Streptophyta; class Magnoliopsida; order Poales; family Poaceae; genus Triticum; species Triticum aestivum. The sequence goes on along the minus strand of NC_057798.1, from coordinate 468,105,330 downwards.
AGTAATGCTGATGTCGCTGAGGTAATTATTCTTTCTTCCAATTCGGATCCTTTGCCTTTGCCAAAATTTCGCCAGGCAAACCGGAAAGTTAAATTTTCTCATCCCCTCGCTTATTTGGATCCCAAATTTCTTATGAAGACTCAGCAACATGAAGCTCGCCGCACAACCCGGCACAGCAGCCAGGTAGTTACCTCCGCCGGTTTACCGAACAGTCCGGTTCGAAAACACCGCTCCGAGGTCTCCGACCATTTTATTAATTTATGTCCTAAAGCGGGTTTCATCCGTCAACCTTTTAATCCGTCCGACTCCGATTATCAGGTTACTTACCATTCTTCCTCTGGTGAATCATCGGCCACTCAACTGCCACCACTGAAAACGGTTCTGGGGTAAGCTAGACTGAACATATGCTTCTGGTATACCACGTTACAACTTATGTTGTTCCTTGACTTTTTGTTTCTCTTTCAGGGCTAAACCTAAACCAAGCAAGAAAGCCCGCCTGAATAAAGCGGCCGAGGAAGATGCTGCCCTTGAACAGGATAAAACACCAGATCTTGAAGCGTTCGTTCCTGAAGATACTCCCAATGATCCTCCTTTGCAAGATGATGCTATTACTGATAAAAGGCCTATCGATACCTCAGTCCCTGTTGACCAGCCTGTCCGTGCCGTCCGGATCGATGGATCCCACAGTCCTTCAAAGCCTGCTGATAAACCGACCGCGCCAACGCAAACCGGCGAGTCCAAGGATGCCGACGTTGTAATTACCGGCGTAGGTCGCTTTGAACCAGGCAATCCCGTCGCTTTGGCCAAGCATACTGTGAAAGAAGATTCTCCCAGTATGAACAAAGGCAAATGGGATGTTGATCTGGAAACATATGCTGCTCTGAGTGCCCAAGATGTTCATTCTGGTTATTTGAACCGGCTATATACTAGTCGTGACTGTGAAGCTGGCCTGGTAAAGATAATGAGAGATAAATTTGAGGTAACTTCCTTGCGCTTCTTCTTTCTTTAATTACTGCTATTGTAGTAATCCTCCTAGCCCCCAAGGGCCGGTTTGTAATCTTCTTCAAACCGGGACTTGAATATAGTCCTCAATACTTTGAACTCCATCAGTGTAGCCCCCAAGGGCCGGTTCAACTTAGTATAGTTAAACCGGGACTCCAATAAAGATTCTAACATCAGAAAATAACTGAGAAAATAGCCATTAGCCCCCAAGTGCCAAGTTGAATACCTGTATTGAGCTTGGGACTTTGCAATTTAGTAACAGATGAAAATTGAAGGTGCATTAGCCCCCAAGTATCAAGCATATAACTTGTTATGTGGTTGGTACTTCAAAATTCTTGTACCGTTTGTTGAAAGCCAAGCACTATCTTTATGCAGGCTGAAGGGAGGATCAAAGAAGCCCGGATTACTGATCTGCAGGAAATTTTGAAAACCCAGCAAGCCGAAACCGACAAGGCAAGGGAAGAATTAACCAGCACTTTGAGTATCACAGAACAGTTGAAGGAGGGCTTTGAGAAGGAGTGGACTGATTGGGCCACTGAGAAGGCCGATTTAATAAAAAGAGCTGAAAACGCTAAAGCTGCTCTTAAACCGGTGGTAGATGAGCTGACCGCCGTAAAGCGGCAAGTACATTCCATGACCGCTGCTATCTTTGGTAAGTTCCTTTTGGTTTCTTGGACAACTCTGGCCTGCTTATGATAGATCCGGTTTGTGATCTTTCCTGTATTGTTATAGGTACACGCATTGGTCACTTAGGGTCAGATGTTCGGAAGAAATTGAAGGCTGCCTACACTTTAATTGAACAGCTGTATACCGGAGCGCAACGGATCATCACCACTGCATTGCATAACAATCCGGCACCTTCCTTAATCCAAGACACTCTTAATAGGTTGTTAATGCTTCCTGCTCGGATTGAAGAACTAAAGAAATCTGTTGCTCGAACCGGAGCCATTAATGCCTTGATCCGGGCAAAAGCTTGGGTGCCGGATTTCGATCCTGTTGAAGCAGCTCAAGGCTATCCCAGCTTGAAGGAAGATGGCTCAGAGTTCAATGAAGATGATTTGAGGGCGATAAACCGTGCAGTACGCCCTCTAGCTTGTCAATTGGCTGAAGAGGCAGACTTGTCGCATTATCAAGCCCAGTACAATGATCAGAACAAACGAGTGCCTGCACCAACTCCTGAAGCGGAGAATCTGATTCCTCCAACTCGTAAGCATACTTACGCTCCTGATATTGAACCATCTTCTCTGATCCATGAAGAAGCTGTCTTTCAAGCTTTAGTGGGAATCGACTGGACCACTGTTGATTTCCAGCCAATGGATAGAGATGAGGAAGCTGAAGCGGCGCGGGACGACCCACAACCGTCAGACCGGATTGATGAATAGACTTGAACCGAAAGCCAGTTTAAGTGGGTGCTTTATCATGATCCACCGGAACAGCAATGATCTTATTTGGGCACCACGTTGCCTTGTAATAGGATAGTCAATACTTCTGCCTTAAATATGCCTTCGTGCATAAGTACTGATGCTTTTGCTTGAAATCCTTAATTATATTTCCTGCAATCAGAAAATCTTGAACTGCGGTGGCGGTTATACCGCCAACCGGTTTATAACCTTGATATATATATATCAATGTATTTAAAACATATAATCAAATATGTGATACAAAATACCTGCCATCGCTGGGCATGAAGTTGGCTTAGCCAGGCTTGAAACGGAGTATTTATAAACCGTTACCATCAAAGGGGAGAAAACAACTCCCTTATAAATCGTGTTGGGTCATTATGAGCCCCCCTGCTACTTCATTATGTTAACAGGAAAGTTAAACCGGGCATATTTCTCTGGAATACAAATGAACCGATTTCCATCAGCTGAACTGGTAAAAAAGTGTTGTTGGTTCAAAGGAAACACAACAAAAAATTGACGAATAGTCATAAAAGAAATATGGCAGCAAAGGCAATGATAAAAACCATTTGCAAAAACATGCTTTACTGAGCTGATCAGATGGTGTTACCATGGTCGGACAGGACCAAGCCCCCAATAGGAGTGACAATGGTTCAAGTCAGCCAGGTTCCCAAATGAAACCGTGGCAATTATGCCGATCAAGAGGCATGGCAATGGTTCGGGTTCGACCATGCCCCCAAGTGATTTTGTGGCCTTAGGCCGATCAAGAGGCATGACTGGTTCAGACTTGACCATGTCCCCAAGTGATCTGGTGGCTTTCGCCTATCAAAAGGTGTCGCGTTGGTTCAAGCACGACCAAGGCCCCAAGTGATATCACAAAACTGTGTTGAAAAGCAAATTTCAAGGGGTAAACCGGAGGCCGTTTTAAAACAGAACACTCCATGTAACCACACATGATATGAAAGGACAGAGACCCCGCTTTAGCTGAGGCTCCCTTTTATTATATCAATGATAATATATACACTGCCATAATATGTACATAGATAGAGCCGATGGCTCAAGTGTAGTAAGGCCGAAGATGAGCTATATTCCACGGCCTGTTGGTCTCCTCCTCTGATGTGCGTGAGTCTTTATGCTCTCGAATATCAATCAGATAGTATGACCCGTTGTGCAGATTCTTGCTGACCACGAAAGGTCCCTCCCAAGGTGGGGATAACTTGTGCATATCCGTCTGATCTTGGATGAGCCGAAGCACCAAATCTCCTTCTTGAAAAGTCCTGGTTCTGACCCGGCGACTGTGATAGCGACGAAGATCTTGTTGATTAATCGCCGAGCGGGCAGCCGCTATGTCACGCTCCTCATCTAATAGGTCCAAAGCGTCTTGCCGTGCTGTCTCATTGTCCGCTTCAACATAAGCCGCCACACGAGGCGAATCGTGCTGGATATCACTAGGGAGAACCGCCTCCGCTCCTTAGACCATAAAAAACGGTGTGTATCATGTGGATCGGTTGGGCGTAGTGTTGATACTCCATAGCACAGATGGTAGTTCTTCAACCCGACATCCCGGTGTTCTTTGCAATGGAACCATAAGCCGGGGTTTGATGCCTCGCAAGATCTCTTGATTAGCTCGTTCTGCCTGCCCATTGGACTGGGGGTGAGCCACTAATGATACGTCAAGTCTGATGTGCTCACGCTCACAAAATTCCTTCATAGCACCCTTGGATAAATTGGTACCATTGTCAGTAATGATACTGTGTGGAAAGCCAAACCGGAAAATCACTTTTTTAATGAACTGAACCGATGTAGCTGCATCACACTTGCTGACAGGCTCCGCTTCAACCCACTTGGTAAACTTGTCAACTGCCACCAAAAGGTGGGTTTTCTTATCCTTGGACCTTTTAAAAGGTCCGACCATATCCAACCCCCAAGTCGCAAACGGCCAAGTAATTGGAATCATCCTCAATTCTTGAGCCGGCACATGAGCACGCCTTGAAAATTTCTGACAGCCATCACATCGTTTAACCAAGTCCTCCGCGTCAGCATGAGCCGTCAACCAGTAAAACCCGTGATGAAACGCCTTAGCCACCAGAGACTTTGAACTGGCGTGGTGACCACAATCCCCTTCATGGATTTCACGTAAAATTTCACAACCTTCCTCAGGAGAGACGCAGCGTTGAAACGCCCCTGATACACTGCAATGATGCAATTTGCCATTCATAATTGTCATAGATTTGGATCGCCGGACTATCTGCCTGGCTAGAGTCTCATCCTCTGGCAACTCTCCCCGGTTCATGTACGCAAGATAGGGAACTGTCCAATCTGGTATAACATGCAGGGATGCCACCAATTGAGCCTCCGGATCAGGAATAGCCAAATCCGCTTCACCTAGGAGCTTGACTGACGGATTGTGCAACACATCAAGAAAGACATTAGGCGGGACCGGTTTACGCTGAGAGCCCAACTGGCTTAAAGCGTCCGCCACTTCATTTTTTCGACGATCCACGTGATCCACCTGATAACCCTTGAAGTGACCTGCAACAATATCCACCTCACGACGATATGCAGCCATGAGTGGGTCTTTAGAATCCCAAGTGCCAGACACCTGTTGAGCTACGAGGTCCAAATCACCGAAGCACTTAACCCGACTTAGATTCATCTCTTTAGCCATCCAGAGACCATGGAGCAAGGCTTCATACTCAGCTGCATTATTAGTACAAGGGAACATTAAGCGGAGAACATAACAAAACTTATCACCTCATGGGGACGTTAACACGACGCCAGCCCCCGAGCCTTCCAATTGCCTGGATCCATCAAAATGTATAGTCCAATATGTGTGATCCGGCTTCTCCTCTGGTGCTTGCAGCTCAGTCCAATCATTGATGAAATCGACAAGTGCTTGAGATTTCACCGCCGTCCGGGGTACGTACTTCAATCCGTGCGGCCCAAGTTCTATAGCCCACTTGGCAATCCGGCCAGTCACCTCCCGGTTCTGTATGATATCGCCCAAGGGAACTAAACTGACTACTGTGATAGAGTGTCCTTGGAAATACTGCTTCAACTTCCGGCTTGCCATGAAAACTCCATATACCAGCTTCTGCCAATGCGGATATCTTTGCTTGGATTCAATAAGCACCTCGCTGATATAGTAAACCGGCCGCTGAACCGGATACTCCTTGCCTGCCTCCTTGCGTTCTACCACAATAGCCACGCTAACTGCACGAGCATTGGCCGCTACATACAACAATAACGGCTCCTTGTCGACCGGAGCTGCAAGAACGGGCGGATTGGCTAATTGCCGCTTCAAGTCCTCCAACGCTTCATCAGCAGCCGGACTCCAGACAAATTGATCTGTCTTTCTCAACATCTGGTATAAAGGGATGGCCTTCTCTCCGAGGCGGCTGATAAACCGGCTCAGTGCGGTGATCTGACCCGTCAAACGCTGAACATCGTTGATACACTTCGGTTTAGCCAGGGAGGTGATAGCCGTAATCTTCTCCGGATTAGCCTCAATTCCTCTGTTGGACACAAGAAAACCCAGCAACTTGCCTGCCGGAACACCAAAGACACATTTGGCAGGGTTAAGCATCATTTTATAAACCCGCAAGTTGTCAAAGGTTTCCTTCAAATCATCAACCAGCGTCTCCTTCTGCCTTGATTTGACTACAATATCATCCACATAGGCATGCACATTGCGGCCGATCTGTTTATGTAGGCAATTCTGTACACACCGTTGATAAGTGGCTTGGGTGCTCTTGAGCCCAAAAGGCATAGATACATAGCAGAAGGCTCCAAAGGGAGTAATAAACATCGTCTTCTCCTGGTCCTTAACCGCCATTTTGATCTGATGATACCCAGAATACGCATCCAAAAAACTCAAACGTTCACAACCCGCCGTAGCGTCAATAATCTGGTCAATGCGAGGGAGGGCAAAAGGATCTGCTGGACAAGCCTTGTTAAGATCTGTGTAATCCACACACATACGCCAAGTGCCATTTTTCTTAAGAACCAGCACCGGATTAGCAGGCCACTCTGGATGGAACACTTCAATGATAAAACCAACTGCTAAGAGCCTGGCCACCTCCTCCCCAATAGCTTTACGCCTCTCTTCGTTAAACCGGCGGAGAAATTGCTTTACCGGTTTATACTTAGGATCCACATTAAGAGTGTGCTCAGCGAGTTCCCTCGGTACACCTGGCATGTCAGAAGGCTTCCATGCAAAAATGTCCCGATTCTCACGGATGAACTCGATGAGCGCGCTTTCCTATTTAGGGTCCAAGTTGGCACTGACAGTGAACTGCTTGGACGAATCGCCAGGCACGAAGTCAACAAGCTTGGTCTCAGCCGCTGACTTGAACTTCAGATCTGAATCATGCTCCGTAGTTGGCTTCTTCAAAGGGGTCATGTCCGCCGGATCAACATTGTCCTTATAATATTTTAACTCCTCCGTGGCACAAACCGACTCTGCATAGGCCGCATCACCTTCCTCACATTCCAAAGCAACCTTGTGGCTCCCATGAACCGTTATTGTTCCTTTGTGACCCGGCATCTTGAGCTGCAAATAGATATAACAAGGCCGTGCCATGAACTTGGCATAAGCCAGCCGCCCAAACAAGGCGTGATACGGGCTCCGGATCTTCACCACCTCAAAGGTTAGTGTCTCGGATCGGGAATCATGCTCGTCCCCAAAAGCCACCTCCAGGGCTATCTTACCAACAGGATATGCTGATTTGCCAGGCACCACACCATGGAACACCGTATTAGACGGTCTGAGATCTTTGTCTGTTAGCCCCATGCGGCGGAATGTCTCATAGTACAGGATGTTAATGCTGCTCCCTCCATCCATGAGTACCTTGGTGAATTTATAACCTCCCACCTGAGGGTCTACCACTAATTCCAACTGGCCCGGATTGTCAACCCGGGGGGGTGATCCTCCCTGCTCCACACGATAGGCTACTCTGACCAGCGTAAATAACGTGGTACGGCCGGTTCAACAGAGTTTACTGCTCATTTATGAAGTTTCCGGTCGCGCTTATCCGAGCTAGTTGTGAAAACGTGATACTGCCCATTGTTCAACTATTTTGGCTGGCTCTGATAACCCGACCGCTGCTGCTGCTGCTGTTGGTTGTAACCCCCTTGACCGTTCTGATTATCCTGGTCATTATTACCGCCCTGATTGAAACCTGAACCGGAAGCTCCATCGTGACCCGGCCCATGGAAACCGGATCCTGAGCCACCACCTGATCCACGGTCATACCGGAAGGCATTAGAGTTTTTAAATTCCTGCATAATGAAACAATTCTTCCAAAGGTGGTTAGCCGGCGCCTCCTTCGTCCCGTGTTTTGGGCAAGGCTGATTCAGCAAATAGTTTAAGCGATCCGGGTTAGGATTTGGAGCCCCATTACGATTTGCCGCTTTACCTCTACGCCGCTGACCCTTGTCCTGTGCATTAGTGTTAGCCACAAAATCCAGGCTGCCATCCGCCTTACGTTTGCCTCCGTTTCCATGGCCCGCCGGTTTGTATTGATGCCCCTTAGAGCTGCTATTCTTCTTTCCCTTCCCTGCTTCGTCATCGTCAGTATCAGGATCCTTGGTACTATCAGAATCAGCATACTTCACTAAAGCGGCCATGAGAGTTCCCATATCATTACAGAACCGCTTCATACGCCCTAACTTTTGCTTTAGAGGCTTAAACCGGCAATTGCCCTCTAGGATTAAGATCGCAGAGTCAGCATTGATCCAGTCAGACGAGTGCAAGACTTCAGAAACGCGGCGTACCCAATGGGTTGTTGACTCTCCATCCTCCTGAACACAAGCCGCCAAGTCTACTATGGATTTAGGCTGCTTACATGTATCTTTGAAATTCTAAATAAACCGGGTCCGCAACTGGGCCCATGAACTGATAGAATTAGGCGGCAGGCCCTTCAACCAAGTACAGGCTGTGCCTTCAAGCATCATGGTGAAGTACTTTGCACACGCGGTCTCATCCACATCCAGCATCTCCATTGCCATCTCGTAACTCTCTACCCACGCTTCTGGAGATAAATCAGCAGTGTAATTCGGCACCTTGTGCGGGCCCTTAAAGTCCTTGGGCAGGCGTACATTGCGTAAAGCGGGGACTAAACAGGGTACTCCCAAGCTAGATGCGACCCCTGGCCCGATAGAGGTGGTTGGACGAACCGGTGTAAGCTGATCCGCCTTGTTTTGTGCTGCTAACTCGGCCTCCCTTCGCGCCCGGGCCCGGTCCACTACATCCTGAGCGTCGTGAACACCACCGGCCGGGTTATTGCCACGGGCCGCTTCACGGCCCCGCGCATTGCTTGATATGGCCGGTTCATCCAGGCACCTACTATAGCTCCGGCTTGGACAGGGTGTTGAATGAATCCGATCGCGGCTGTATGAATATGCCTCCTGTTGAATCAAAGCGGTCCGGAGAAGTTCCTTAACCCGGCGCGTCTCTATTGCTTGCGAAGAGTCTCCTTCGACCGGGATAGCTTCTAATCGCGCAGCAGCTGCGACAAGATTGTCCATAGGATTAGAATAATGACCCGGAGGTGTCTGGACCGGCGGAGGAATCGCAATGTTCTGTCGAGGAGGCTCCATCAGGAGGGGTTGGACCGTCGCTCCTAGCCTTGGTGCCTCGACCCGGTTTTCCTCCAGGTGCCCCGGCGGATTACTGGTTCCCGCTCCCGGAGTGCGAAAGAGATTTCGAGGGTCGAACCCTAACGGCAGGCGTGATCTGTGCTTCCGCTTCAAGACTTCCTATGATGCGTTCTGGTCGAGCATAAGTTTATAGGCCTGGGCGTCCAAAGCGGCCTGCTCTGCGGCCATCCTGTCCTTCTCTGCTGCCAAGTCGGCTTTGGCTTGTGCGATCTGCTCTCTCACTTTTGCAATCTCTGCATCATGGGCCTCCTGATCCGCCGGATTGGCCTCTGCCATCAGTACAGCTAGTGCATCAAACAGGTCAGACAGAACTTGAACCGGCGGCCACACAAGGCCTCCTGCCCCTGCTGCCGCTGCCGCTGCTGATCCGGAGAGCATTGCTGCTGCGGTCGAGGACTGATTCGCCGCCTGTGTACCGGCCATGAATATTCCAACCCGGTTGATCTGCTCAGGGGGGGTCCGGAATACTGTCGCCATTGGAACAGCCCCTAATCTGGTCGTCTTGCAACTGATACAATGATTCTGTCTTGCCGGTTGAGGACTCGTCGCCGGAATAGACGACGGTCTCGCTACCATATTCTGACTCGTTCCCATGCTCTCCTCCGTGGATGACTCCCACGAAGGCACGCCTCATGGCCGGTTTAACCTGGGTAGATCTCGCACGCTGAGCCGTCTCGACGAGGCCGGTGCAGATGTCCGGCTCAGGCCCAGGCTCACCAATCCTGCCGATAAAAACGTGTATGCCACCAAAGGGGACCCGGTACCCGTACTCGATCGAGCCGGCCACACGGGGGCATCCCAAAGCTTAGTTGCTTGCTACTTCTTTGAATATTATCTTGGGGTGCCTCGGGCATTGCTACGTCTTGAGATTGTGTTGGTTTTCCTTGAAGAGGAAAGCGTGATGCAGCAAAGTAGCGTAAGCATTTCCCTCAGTTTTTGAGAACCAAGGTATCAATCCAGTAGGAGGCTCCTCAAAAGTCCCACGCACCTACACAAAAAAACAAGAACCTCGCAACCAACGCAATAAAGGGGTTGTCAATCCCTTCACGGTTGTCGTGGATTTGTCATGGCAGATGTCCTCATGAAAGGACTTAGTCGTGGAGCCATCGCTATGGATTAACTTGAAGGGGTTAAAGCGGACACAAAGACGCAAGGGTTTATACAAGTTCGGCCCCTTCGATGAAGGTAAAAGCCTACGTCTAGTTGTGCTGGAATTGATGTGATTTCGATGGCTAGGGAGCAAACAAGCTTCGCCTAGGCTCGAGTTGTTGTTGTCTGTCTTTGAACCGCCGCCGGGTCGTCCCCTTATATACACGGGTGACGCCCGTCGGTCCACAGAGTCCCACACCGGTTCATACTCGTATCCCGGTTGGTCTCTCTCTATTCCTAACTTACAATACAAGTTTACATACCAAGCCGGTTTACGGCTACAGGTTCTAAACCGACTACAGGCCTTGGGCCTTCATCTGCTTAATCACATTTACACTACTAATGAAGTTAACCCGGCCCAGATAGGCCGGTTCACGCCCAGTGGTAATATCCCCAACAACGGCCACTTGCGAAAGTGAGATATGATAGAGATAATATGATAAGATAAATATTTTTGGTATTTTTATGATATAGATTGGAAAGTAAAAGATGCAAACAAAAGTAGATGACAAACTTATATGATAAAAGATAGACCCGGGGGCCATAGGTTTCAGTAGTGGCTTCTCTCAAGATAGCATAAATATTACGGTGGGTGAACAAATTACTATCGAGCAATTATAGAAAAGCGAATAGTTATGAGATTATCTAGGCATGATCATGTATATAGGCATAACCTCCGTGACAAGTAGACCGACTCCTGCCTGCATCTACTACTATTACTCCACACATCGACCGACTCCTACCTGCATCTAGAGTATTAAGTTCATAAGAACATAGTAACGCATTAAGCAAGATGACATGATGTAGAGGGATAAACTCATGTAATATGATATAAACCCCATCTTTTTATCCTCGATGGCAACAATACAATACGTGCATTGCTGCCCCTGCTGTCACTAGGAAAGGACACCACTAGATTGAACCCAAAGCTAAGCACTTTTCCCATTTCAAGAAAGATCAATCTAGTGGGCCAAACCAAACTGATAATTCGAAGAGACTTGCAAAGATAACTTAATCATACATAAAAGAATTCAGAGGAGATTCAAATATTTCTCATAGATAAACTTGATCATAAACCCACAATTCATCAGATCTCGACAAACACACCACAAATAGAGTTACATCGGATAGATCTCCAAGAAGATCAAGGAGAACATTGTATTGAGATTCAAAGGGAGAGAAGAATCCATCTAGCTAATAACTATGCACTCGAAGGTCTCTGGTAAACTACTCACAACTCATCGGAGAGGCCTTGGAGATGATGTAGAGGCCCTCCATGGTGGATTCCCCCTTCGGTGGAGCGCCGGCAGCGACTCCAAGATGGGATCTCGTGGATACAGAAGGTTGCGGTGGTGGAATTAGATTTTCGTGGTCGCTTCTGATGTTTTCAGGGTATGGGAGTATATGTAGGCGAAGGAAGTACGTCGGTGGAGCAATGGGGGGCCCACAAGGGTGGGGGGCGCGCCGGGCACCCTCGTGGCCGCCTCACTTGTTGCTTGACGTCCACTCCAAGTCTCCTGGTTGGCATTTGTTCCAAAAAGATTACTCCTGAAGGTTTCATTCCGTTTGGACTCCGTTTGATATTCCTTTTCTTCAAAACACTGAAATAGGCAAAAAAACAGCAATTCGGGCTGGGCCTCCGGTTAGAAGGTTAGTCCCAAAAATTATATAAAAGTGTAGAGTAAAGCCTATAAACATCCAAAACAGGTAATATAATAGCATGGAACAATCAAAAATTATAGATATGTTGGAGATGTATCAAGCATCCCCAAGCTTAATTCCTGCTCGTCCTTGAGTAGGTAAATGATAAAAAAAACGAAATTTTGATGTGGAATGCTACCTAGCATAATTCTCAATGTAATTTTGTTTATTGTGGCATGATTGTTCAGATCCAAATGATTTAAGATAAAAGCTTATAAAACATAAAAATAATAATACTTGAAGTATACTAACAAATAATCATGTCTTATCAAAATAGCATAGCCAAAGAAAGCTTATCCCTACAAAATCATATAGTTAGGCCATGTTTCATTTTCATTACACAAAATACTCCCATCATGCACAACCCCGATGACAAGCCGAGCAATTGGTTCATACTTTTTAACGCGCTTTAGCCTTTTCAACTCTTATGCAATACATGAGCGTGGACATAGCACTATGGTGGTATATGGTTGTGGTTGTGAAGACAAAAAGGGAGAAGATAGTCTCACATCAACTAGGCGTATCAACGGTCTATGGAGATGCCCATTAATAGATATCAATGTGAGTGAGTAGGGATTGCCATGCAACGGATGCACTAGAGCTATAGATATATGAAAGCTCAACAAAAGAAACTAAGTGGGTGTGCATCCAACTTGCTTGCTCACGAAGACCTAGGGGCGTTTTTGAGGAAGCCCATCATTGGAATATACAAGCCAAGTTCTATAATGAAAAAATCCTACTAGTATATGAAAGTGACAACATAGGAGACTCTCTATCATGAAGATCATGGTGCTACTTTGAAGCACAAGTGTGGAAAAGAGATAGTAGCATTGTACCTTCTCTCTTTTCTCTCATTTCATTTTTTTCATTTTTTTTCTTTCTATTTTTTTATTTGGTGGGCTTCGTTGGCCTCTCTGTTTTATGGGCTTCTTTGGCCTCTTTTATTTTTATAAAGTCCGAAGTCTCATCCCGACTTGTGGGGGAATCATAGCCTTCATCATCCTTTCCTCACTTGGGACAATGCTCTAATAATGAAGATCATCACACTTTTATTGATTTACAACTCAAAACTTAGAACAAAATATGACTCTATGTGTATGCCTCCGACAGTGTACCGGGATATGCAATGAATCAAGAGTGACATGTATGAAAAATTATGAAGGTGGCCTTGCCACAAATACGATGTCAACTACATGATCATGCAAAGAGCAATATGACCATGATGGAGTGTGTCATAATAAATGGAACGGTGGAAAGTTGCATGGCAATATATCTCGGAATGGCTATGGAAATGCCATAATAGGTAGGTATGGTGGCTTTTTTGACGAAGGTAAAGAATGCGTGCATGATACCGGTGAAAGTTGCGCGGCATAATAAAGGCTAACAAAGTGGAAGGGTAAGTGTGCGTATATCCATGGACTCACATTAGTCATAAAGAACTCATATACTTATTGCAAAAGTTTATTAGCCCTCGAAGCAAAGTACTACTATGCATGCCCCTAGAGGGATAGATTGGTAGGAAAAGACCATCGCTCGTCCCTGACCGCCACTCATAAGGAAGACAATCAAAAGAGCACCCCATGCAACAAATTTGTCACACAACTTTTACCATACGGGCATGCTACGGGACTTGCCAACTTCAACACAAGTATTTCTCAATTTCATAATTACCCAACTAGCATGACTCTAGCATTACCACCTTTATATCTCAAAACAATTATAAAGCATCAAATTGATCATAGTTTTTAATGCACTTTCTATGATAGTTTTTATTATACCCAACTTGGATGCTCATCATTCTAGGACCAAATTTATAACCATAGCAAATACCATGCTGTTCTAAAGGACTCTCAAAATGATATAAGTGAAGCATGAGAGATCAACAATTTCTACAAAATTAAGCCACCGCCGTGCTCTAAAAGATATAAGTGAAGCACACAGAGCAAAACTATCTAGCTCAAAAGATATAAGTGAAGCACATAGAGTATTCTAATAAATTCCAAATCAAGTGTGTCTCTCTCAAAAGGTGTGTACAGAAAGGATGATTGTGGTAAACTAAAAAGCAAAGACTAATATCATACAAGACGCTCCAAGCAAAACACTTATCATGTGGCAAATAAAAATATAGCTCCAAGTAAAGTTACCGATAGACGAAGACGAAAGAGGGGATGCCTTCCGGGGCATCCCCAAGCTTAGGATTTTGGTTGTCCTTGAATATCTTGGGGTGCCATGGGCATCCCCAAGATTAGGCTTTTGCCACTCCTTATTCCATAGTCCATTAAATCTTTACCCAAAACTTGAAAACTTCACAACACAAAACTCAACAGGAAATCTCATAAGCTTTGTTAGTGCAAGAAAGAAAAACAACCACATAAGGTACTGTAATGAACTCATTATTTATTTATATTGGTGTTAAACCTACTGTATTATAACTTCTCTATGGTTCATAACCCTACATACTAGCCATAGATGCATCAAAATAAGCAAACAACACACGAAAAACACAATCTGTCAAAAACAGAACAGTCTGTAGACATCTGTAACTTTCTAATACTTATGGAACTCTAAAAATCCTACCAAAATAGGACGTCCTATTCAATTGGTCTATTGATCTACAGAAAAAAGAATCAACGCAAAACCATGTTTCTGTCATTTATTCAATTCTTTCTCGTAAGTGCAAAGTTTCTGTTTTTCAGCAGAATCAAGTTAACTATTACCATAGGTTATCCTATAGGTTTTACTTGGCCCAAACACTAATAAAAACATGGAAACACATCTAAATATAAGCTATATGAAATATTTATTAAATAACAGCAAGTAAAAATATTGGGTTGTCTCCCAACAAGCGCTTTTCTTTAAAGCCTTTTAGCTAGGCATTGATAATTTTAATGATGCTCACATCAAAGACAAGAATTAAAGCACAAAGAGTGCATCATAGAACACATGATAAACACATCTAAGTCTAACATACTTCCTATGCATATGCATTTTATAAGCAAACAAATTATCATTGCAAGCAAAAATTAGCATATGCAAGGAATAAGAAAGAGACGATAGCAATCTCAACATGACGAGAGGTAAAAAAATTCTACAATCATATTTTCCTCTGTCATAATAATTACATGTAGGATCATAGGCAAATTCAACAAAATAGCTATCACATAACATATTCTCAACATGATCCACATGCATGCGAAGTTGACACTCTTCCAAAATAGTGGGATTATCATTAACTAAAGTCATGACCTCTCCAAACCCACTTTTATCAAAAATACCATAAGATTGAAAATTCTCCAAATATGTGGGATCTAAAGTTGACACTCTTCCAAACCCACTTTAAATATTATTGCAAACACTATTATCGATCTTATATTCATCATGGGGCTTAAATAAATTTTCAAGATCATAAGAAGAATCACCCCAATCATGATCATTGCAACAAGTAGTAGAAATAGCAAAACTAGCAACCCCAAGCTTAGGGTTTTGCATATTATTAGCAAAATTGACATCAAGAGAATTTATAGTAAAATCATTGCAATCATGCTTTTTATTCAAGGAGCCATCATGAATCTCTTCATAAATTTCTTCATCACAATTTTCAGATTCATGAATTTCAAGCAAAACTTCATAAAGATAATCTAGTGCACAAAACTCACTAGCAATTGGTTCATCATAATTGGATCTCTTAAAAAGATTACCAAGTGGATGAGGATCCATGGATCTTAGCTTCTCTGTTTAGCAATAAATAAACAACTATTCCAACCAAATGAGCCAAGTAAGACATCAAAGCAAACGAAAAGACGAACAGAAGAAGGGCGAACAAAACGGCAAGGGTGTGAAGTGGGGGAGAGGAAAACGAGAGGCAAATGGCAAATAATGTAATTCCAGGGCGATGAGTTTGTGATGCGTACTTGGTATGTCTTGACTTGAGCAAAGACCTCCCCAGCAACGGCACCAGAAATCCTTCTTGCTACGTCTTCAGCTTGCGTTGGTTTTCCTTGAAGAGGAAAGGGTGATGCAACAAAGTAGCATAAGTATTTCCCTCAGTTTTTGAGAACCAAGGTATCAATCTAGTAGGAGGCTCCTCAAAAGTCCCACACACCTACACAAACAAACAAGAACCTCGCAACCAACGCAATTAAGGGGTTATCAATCCCTTCACGGCCACTTGCGAAAGTGATATCTGATAGAGATAATATGATAAGATAAATATTTTTGGTAATTTTATGATATAGACTGGAAAGTAAAAGATGCAAACAAAAGTAGATGACAAACTTATACGATAAAAGATAGACCCGGGGGCCATAGGTTTCACTAGTGGCTTCTCTCAAGATAGCATAAGTATTACGGTGGGCGAACAAATTATTGTCGAGCAATTGATAGAAAAGCTTATAGTTATGAGATTATCTAGGCATGATCATGTATATAGGCATCACATTCGTGACAAGTAGACCGACTCTTGCCTGCATCTACTACTATTACTCCACACATCGACTGACTCCTACCTGCATCTAGAGTATTAAGTTCATAAGAACAGAGTAACACATTAAGCAAGATGACATGATGTAGAGGGATAAACTCATGCAATATGATATAAACCCCATATTTTTATCCTCGATGGCAACAATACAATACGTGCCTTACTGCCCCTGCTGTCACTGAGAAAGGACACCGCAAGATTGAACCCAAAGCTAAGCACTTCTGCCATTGCAATGAAGATCAATCTAGTAAGCCAAACCAAATTGATAATTCGAAGAGACTTGCAAAGATAACTTAATCATACATAAAAGAATTCAGAGGAGATTCAAATATTTATCATAGATAAACTTGATCATAAACCCACAATTTATCGGATCTCGACAAGCACACTGCAAAATGAGTTACATCGAATAGATCTCCAAGAAGATCGAGGAGAACATTGTATTGAGATTCAAAGGGAGAGAAGAAGCCATCTAGCTAATAACTATGGACCCGAAGGTCTGTGGTAAACTACTCACAACTCATCGGAGAGGCCTTGGAGATGATGTAGAGGCCCTCCGTAGTGGATTCCCCCTCCGGTGGAGCGCCGCCGATGGCTCCAAGATGGGATCTCACGGATACAGAAGGTTTTGGCGGTGGAATTAGGTTTTTGTGGTTGCTTCTGATGTTTACAGGGAACGGGAGTATATGTAGGCGAAGGAAGTACGTCGGTGGAGCAACGAGGGGCCCACGAGGGTGGGGGCGTGCCCAGCCCAAGGGGGCACGCCGGGCACCCTCGTGGCTGCCTCGCTTGTTGCTTGACGTCCACTCCAAGTCTCCTGATTGGCATTTGTTCCAAAAAGATCGATCCCGAAGGTTTCATTCTGTTTGGACTCCGTTTGATATTCCTTTTCTTCGAAACACTGAAATAGGCAAAAAAACAGCAATTCGGGCTGGGCCTCCGGTTAGTATATTAGTGCCAAAAATGATACTCCCTCCATTCCAAAATATAGGGTGTATAGTTTTTGGCACGGAAATTAAAGAACGCACATGGAGGGAAAATTTCACAAGTTTTGGGCGAGGTTACACCTAACTAATTGACATGAGAAAATAGAGGATCTTCCTAATATAAGGAAATGTAATCAAATCCCTAAAAACATTATATAGACGAGTGGTGCAACGCAAAACACGTTATATTTCGGATTTTTTTTCTCAAAAATCTATACACCTTACATCAAGGAACGGAGGGAGTATAAAAGTGTAGAGTAAAGCCCATAAACATCCAAAACAGGTAATATAATAGCATGGAACAATCAAAAATTATAGATACGTTGGAGACGTATCAGGCATCCCCAAGCTTAGCCTTTTTCTAATCCTTATTCCTTCATCCATCGTAAGATCACCCAAAACTTGAAACTTCAATCACACAAAACTCAACAAAACCTTTGTGATATCTGTTAGTATAAGAAAGAAAACCACTACTATAAATACTATTTCAAATCTATTATTATTTTGTTTTTGCATTATACCTACTGTATTCCAACTTTTCTATGGCAAAAAATCATCAAAGAAAACTATAGAATCATCAAAACAAGCACACAACGCAATGAAAACAGAATCTGTCAAAAACAGAACAGTCTGTAGCAATCTGAGTATTTAGAATAACTATGTAACTCCAAAAATTCTTAAATTTTCTTTTTAACGTGATCAATTTGTCTATTAATCTTCTGCAAAAAGAATCAACTCTAAAGCACTCTTCTGTTAAAAATGACAAATAATCTCGTGAGCGCAAAGTTTCCATTTTTTAGCAAGATCAAATCAACTTTCACCCAAATCTTTCCAAAGGCCTTGCTTGGCACAAACACTAATTAAAACACAAAAAACACAATCATAACAGTAGAATAATTGTGCTAACATACAAGAACAGAAAGCAAAAGGCAAAAATAAATTTTATTCATTGGGTTGCCTCCCAACAAGCACTATCTTTTTACGCCCCTAGCTAGGCATAACGCGTAGGATCTAAGTGTTGTCATCTTTGTCCTTGTTTTCCTTGGAGGTATTTGTGTCGGGGGTGACGGTGTCAAAACCGGCGGATCTCGGGTAGCGGGTCCCGAACTGTGCATCTAAGGCTAATGGTAACAGGAGGCAGGGGACACGATGTTTTACCCAGGTTCGGGCCCTCTCGATGGAGGTAATACCCTACTTCCTGCTTGATTGATCTTGATGATATGAATATTACAAGAGTTGATCTACCACGAGATCTTAGAGGCTAAAACCCTAGAATCTAGCCTATGATTATGATTGTTCTTGTCCTACAGACTAAACCCTCCGGTTTATATAGACATCGGAGGAGGCTAGGGTTACACAGAGTCGGTTACAGAGAAGGAGATCTAACATCCAAATCACCAAGCTTGCCTTCCACGCAAAGGAGAGTCTCATCCGGACATGGGACGAAGTCTTGAATCTTGTATCTTCATAGTCCAATAGTCCGGCCAAAGTATATAGTTCGGCTGTCCGGATACCCCCTAATCCAGGACTCCCTCAGTAGCCCCCGAACCAGGCTTCAATGACGATGAGTCCGACGCGCAGATTGTCTTCGGCATTGCAAGGCGGGTTCTTTTCCAAATCCAGAGTACCTGTTGTAGCGAACAGTGTCCGGCTTCCCATCAATGTTGTACTCCTCGGCTTCTGTGCTTCAATAATGGCCACCTCCACGTGTCGAGCGAATACGAGGAGCCGGAGCATTTTTATATTTGCCACCCTGACCCTGTAAGCGAACCGTCTATTTGAAGAGATGGGGATCCTTAGATCCAAATCTCACCTTCTTCCCTCAAGCGAGCATTCGACAGAGCGCATCCAGAAAAAATCCATTCCATCATGGCCGGTCGCCACAGCTCCTCTTCTCGCTCCCTTAGCTCTAAGTCAGGTGATTGGGAAAAGTGTTCTGTACCTCACAGCCGTTTAGTAGAGTTGCAGACCCAAGGGTTTCTTCCACCTGCGTATATGGTCCCCGTCCGAGCCGGACTAGCCACCTATAATGGCGGGGTGCAAGCGGAGAGATCTCCTAACCCATCTCAGGGGGAGCGGGTATGCCTCGTCCCATTGCTAAGAGGCGTCAGGTTTCCAATCCACCCATTCCTCCGCGGGCTCCTGGAGTTCTAGGGCCTCCAGCTGCATAACTTTACCCCCGCCTCCGTGCTGCACATCGCAGGATACGTTGCCCTCTGTGAGTTATTCCTAGGCTGCGAGGCACACTTCGAGTTATGGAAGAGGTTATTCTGCCTCGTCCCTCATAATCAGGGGGGTTTTATATCAAGTGGGCAGAGCCGAAGTATGGCGCGTCGCCTAGACCGGATACTTGTCCGGCACTCCAAAGAAGGCATCCAAAGACTGGCCCTCGGAGTGGTTTTATGTAGATGATGTTCCCCTTCCGGACCCAATCCGGACGGGCCTTCCTGAGTTCAATAATGCTCCACTGAAGAAATGCCGAAGCTGGCGCCCTCGGAGCCCCCAGGAGGAAGATGACAGAGAAGTCCACTTCCTGATGGGCAGGATAAAGATACTAGCCCAATCAGGACTGACAATAATCGAAGTTATGTCAATATGCATAATGTGGGGGGTGCAGCCACTTCAATACCGGGGGAAGCCCATGTGGCACTTCAACAGGGAAGACGATGCCACCCGCTGCGGTCGTAAAGGTGCGGACTCCACCACCGCTCTGGCGAAAATACTGTCTGATTTTTATAAAGGAGAAGAAGAGGAGTTCCTCCGTATTAAACCACGGGATGGATTTTCCGTGTACAACTCCCCAAGCTGGGTAAGCCATTACTTTTTACTCAACTCTATCAATTCTTGCATCCTTTGTCACAATCATTTACCCTGCTGTTTCAAAACAGAAACTGATGAAAGCCGTGAAAGAATTCAACAGCCCCTCTCCGCAGCCAGAGGATCCTGGCCGGGCCCTCGACCCCGGACTTGAAGAAGATCCGGATATATCTGTGGAGCTTGTCGATGGGACATTTTATCAGGCAAGTTGCAATGACACCTTGGTGGCTATTATTGCCGATTATCCCGGACTGCTCCCTGCATCACGTGTAAGCAAAGCTGAAGTCCTAACCTCCAAAGAGGATTCCTTTTTTATACCATACCTTAGGCACATATATCATATTTTTATAGAAGCGGCCATCGGGATGCGGCGCCGAGCCCCTTGGGACTCATCAGAAAAGGGAATCCGGGCCAGGTAGGCTCAAGAGGAAGGCAATCGAGATCAAAACATTGTCGCAGAGGTATAATTTTAAAATCTGCTCTGTGATTATCACCTTTGAAATGTCACAGCGTCCATCATGTCTTGGCAGAAAGAGTAGTCGCTAGACTGTATCTAGAGATCATGCCGGCCATGCCTCCACCAGCCGGATTCTAGAAACGGCCTCACGAGAGGAGGCTAATGTGGGGATGACGCTGAATTGCCCTCCGACAGAGGATGCGGATAGGCTCTCCCCCACAAACTCCAAAGTAGAGAGCGCCATGAATCACCGACGCCGACGGGCCGTACTCCGCGATGGTATATTTTCCGAAGAGGCATTCAATGCCTTCAATTCAGGAGACGCATACATCCAAGCTGCTCAAGATGGACTCGCCCGAGTGACGGTCCAGTATGCAAAGGATATACGGGTAAGAAAATTTGATAAGCATGTATATCAGTAGCCCCTGAGACTTGAAACAGTTGACACAACTAATTTAAGGATCATTGTATACATAGGTTCTTGTAGAGAAGAATACCCATTTAACTCAAGAGCTGGAAGAATGCAAGACCCAGCTAAGGGCCACAGTTGCCAAACAAGAGGAATCCCAGAAGGCCTCATATGGTAATACTTGTCTTAAAAGAAAAAATTTAAGGACATATACCAGTTAGTATTTGGTGTGCTTTTACAAGTCTAACAGAAGATTCTGCAGACAATCCCAGAGACAATCCAGAGATTGTAAAATATGGCGAGTCACATCTCCAAAGATAGCTAAAGGCTGGCGAGCGTGTGCTTACGCAGGTTAGGTAGGAGAAAAATTGTCTCCAAGATGCCAATATCTGGTTGAGCATCGAATTAGCAGATGTTCGAGCTCAGCTTGCGGACTCCGTGAAGGAGAACATGAGGCTTCGACGCGGCATTTATAGTAAGTGCTTAAACGAACTGTAGTACAGTTCGGCGAGGAAGCGTGTTGACAGAGTTATGTCTGTAGGTATGTTGACAGGCCGTCCTGAAGAGGAGATGCCCGGATCCACAGGTGATATGCTGCAAGATCTCTCACAGCTGCACGAACAAGCTCGACAGGTGATGCAGGGTATTGCCCAGGCCCTGTGGCCATCCACTTCCCTGCCGGGAGGCATGGGCGAGCTTGTGGAGATGCTCAAAGGAGCACGGTGGCGCTTCCGTTTATGGAAGATATCAGCTTGCCGACAAGGTGCAAGGGAAGCATGGGCCATGGTGAAGACGCGATACGCCAAGGCTGACCCAAACCATATGACCGAAGTCAGATCAGTGGGGTCAGATGGGCAAGAGATTCCTGTAAGTCTGGTATATGACCAAGTAGCGTTAGCTGCAAAGTATTCCCAACAGGATTGTAGGCTAGACAGCCTGTTGGATGGTATAGAGGAAGAATATAGCCAGTCCAAGTGAATATGTAATTCAATGGACCTATGTAGTCCCTAGCCGGATTGAAAATCATTTGTCATGGCGGACCTTTTCGCTTCAGCACCCGGACCCGACAGTCCGGAGTGTATCCGGATACACGCTCAGTTATGTAAAACCGGGCTATGCGTGGAAACCAGGCGTAGGGGTCATAAGTGCTTGAACAGACAAGTACCCAACTAGTTGTGTTATATTACATGGATAGTAAGAAACATCTTCTAGAGAGAATAGTTCCGTTAGGGGTTCCTTTCCCTGGGTACGCATGCATCGATGTGCAAGTCCAAACTGCGAACAGAAGCGCAGGAAACACAAAACATCTGGGATTCACGTTGTAATAAACAAAAAACATCTTTTGTTCACCGACCGAATATTCCCTTAAGAACGCTAGCTTTCGGCTTCACCCAATCTGAGGTACACTGATACGTCTCCAACGTATCTATAACTTTTTATTGTTCAATGCTATTATATTACCTGTTTTGGATGTTTATGGGCTTTATTTTACACAGTTATATCATTTTTGGGACTAACCTACTAACCGGAGGCCCAGCCCGTATTGCTGTTTTTTTTGCCTATTTTAGTATTTCGAAGAAAAGGAATATCAAACGGAGTCCAAACGGAATGAAACCTTCGGGAGCGTGATTTTTGGAACGAATGTGATCCAAAGGACTTGGAGTGCAAGTCAAGAAGCAGCCGAGGCAGCCACGAGGGTGGGGGGCGTGCCCCCTGTCTCATGGGCCCCTCGGGCGGCCACCGACGTACTTCTTCCTCCTATATAAGCCTACATACCCCAAAAACATCCAGGGAGCCACCAAAGAAATATTTCCGCCACCGTAACCTTCTGTATCCATGAGATCACATCTTGGAGCCGTCGTCGGCGTTCTGCTGGAGGGGGAATCCACCATGGAGGGCTTCTACATCAACACCATAGCCCCTCCGATGAGTTGTGAGTAGTTTACCACATACCTTCGGGTCCATAGTTATTAGCTAGACGGCTTCTTCTCTCTTTTTGGATCTCAATACAATGATCTCCCCCTCTCTTGTGGAGATCTATTAGATGTAAACTCTTTTTGCGGTGTGTTTGTCAAGATCCGATGAATTGTGGGTTTATGATCAAGTTTATCTATGAATAATATTTGAATCTTCTTTGAATTCTTTTATGTATGATTGAGTTATCTTTCCAAGTCTCTTTGAATTATCTGATTGGTTGGCCTACTGGATTGATCTTTCTTGCCATGGGAGAAGTGCTTAGCTTTGGGTTCAATCTTGCGGTGTCCTTACCCAGTGACGGAAAGGGTTGCAAGGCACATATTGTATTGTTGCCATCGAGGATAAAACGATGGGGTTTATATCATATTGCTTGAGTTTATCCCTCTACATCATGTCATCTTTCTTAATGCGTTACTCTGTTCTTATGAACTTAATACTCTAGATGCAGGCAGGAGTCGGTCGATGTGTGGAGTAATAGTAGTAGATGCAGGCAGGAGTCGGTCTACTTGTCACGTACGTGATGCCTATATACATGATCATGCCTAGATAATCTCATAATTATTCGCTTTTCTATCAATTGCTCGACAGTAATATGTTCACCCACCGTAATACTTATGCTATCTTGAGATAAGCCTCTAGTGAAACCTATGGCCCCCGGGTCTATCCTTTATCATATAAGCTTTCAGTCTACTTTTATTTGCATCTTTACTTTTTGCATCTATATTATAAAATACCAAAAATATATTTATTTTATCATATTATCTCTATCAGATCTCACTTTTGCAAGTGGCCATGAAGGGATTGACAACCCATTTATCGTGTTGGTTGCGAGTTCTTTGTTTGTTTGTGTAGGTTCGTGGGACTTGTGAGGAGCCTCCTACTGGATTGATACATTGGTTCTCAAAAACTGAGGGAAATACTTACGCTACTATGCTGCATCACCCTTTCCTCTTCTAGGAAAACCAATGCAAGCTCGAGATGTAGCAAGAAGGATTTCTGGCGCCGTTGCCGAGGAGGTCTTCGCTCAAGTCAAGACATACCAAGTACCCATCACAAACTCATCTCCCTCGCATTTACATTATTTGCCATTTGCCTCTCGTTTTCCTCTCCCCCACTTCACCCTTGCCGTTTTGTTTGCCCTCTCTTTCCCAATCTCTCTCTTTCGCTTGCCTTTTTCTGTTTGCTTGTGTGTTGGATTACTTGTTGCTATGGCGCAAGATAATACGAAATTGTGTGATTTCTCCAATACCAATAATATCGATTTCCTTAGTACTCCGATTGCTCCTCTTAATGATGTTGAGTCTTGTGAAATCAATGCTGCTTTGCTGAATCTTGTTATGAAAGACCAATTATTCGGCCTTCCTAGTGAAGATGCCGCTACTCATCTAAACAACTTTGTTGATTTGTGTGAGATGCAAAAGAAAAAAGACAGGGATAATGATATTGTTAAATTGAAGTTATTTCCGTTTTCACTTAGAGATCATGCTAAAGTTTGGTTTTCGTCTTTGCCTAAAAATATTATTGATTCTTGGAACTAGTGCAAAGATGCTTTTATCTCTAAATATTTTCCTCCCTCTAAGATCATCTCACTTAGGAATGATATTATGAATTTTAAACAACTTGATCATGAGCATGTTGCCCAATCTTGGGAAAGAATGAAATTGATGATTCGCAATTGCCCTACTCATGGTTTGAATTTATGGATGATCATACAAAAATTTTATGCCGGATTAAACTTTGCTTCTAGAAATCTTTTAGATTCGGCCGCCGGAGGCATGTTTATGGAAATCACTTTAGGAGATGCTACAAAACTTCTTGATAATATTATGGCTAATTATTCTCAATGGCACACCGAACAATCTACTAGTAAAAAGGTGCATGCTATAGAAGAAATTAATGTTTTGAGTGGAAAGATGGATGAGCTTATGAGATTGTTTGCTACTAAGAGTTCTTCTATTGATCCCAATGATATGCCTTTATCTACCTTGATTGAGAATAATAATGAATCTATGGATGTAAATTTTGTTGGTAGGAATAATTTTGGAAACAATGCTTATAGAGGAAACTTTAATCCTAGACCGTTCCCTAGCAATTCCTCTAATGATTATGGAAATTCCTACAATAATTCTTATGGTAATTTTAATAAGATGCCCTCTGATTTTGAAAATAGTGTGAAATAATTTATGGTCTCTCAAAAGAATTTTAATGCTTTGCTTGAAGAAAAATTGCTCAAAGTTGATGATTTGGCTAGGAACGTTGATAGACTTTCGCTGGATGTTGATTCTCTTAAACTTAGATCTTCTTCTCCTAAGCATGGTATCAATGAGTCTCTCAAAGCATTGAGAATTTCCATTGACGAGTGCAAGGAAAGAACCGCTAGATTGCGTGCTAAGAAAGATAGCTTTGTAAAGGCGTGTTCTTCTAGTTTCCATGAAAATAATGATGAAGATCTTAAAGTTATTGATGTGTCCCCTATTAGATATTTGTTTTGCAATATGAATCTTGATAATCATGGGACTAGAGATGAGTCGACTTTATTTAGAAGGCGTCCCGAAAATTTGGAGTTTTTAGATCTTGGTGCTAAATTTGGTAAACGTGGGATTGGAGAGGTCATGACCTTAAATAGTATTGAACCCACTATCTCGGATTTCAAGGAATTTGATTATGATAATTGTTCTTTAGAAGGTCGTATTTCCTTGTTGCAATCCGTTGTTAATTCTCCTCATGCTTATAGTCAGAATAAAGCTTTTACCAAGCATATCGTTGATGCCTTGATGCAATCTTTTGATGAAAAACTTTAAGTTTCTATACCTAGATAACTTAATAATGAGTGGGAACCTATTATAAAGATTAGAATTAAAGATCATGAGTGTTTTGCTTTGTGTGATTTGGGTGCTAGTGTTTCCACGATTTTGAAAACTTTATGTGATATTCTAGGTTTCCATGATCTTGATGATTGCTCGTTAAATTTGCACCTTGCGGATTCCACCATTAAAAAGCCAATGGGAAGAATCAATGATGTTCTAATTGTTGCAAATAGAAATTTGGTGCCCGTTGATTTTATCATTCTTGATATAGATTGCAATCTTTCTTGCCCTATTATTCTTGGTAGACCTTTCCTTAGAACGATTGGTGCGATTATTGATATGAAGGAAGGGAATATTAGATTCCAATTTACATAAAATAAAGGCATGGAACACTTTCCGAGAAAGAAAGTCAAACCTTATGAATCTATCATGCGAGCTACCTATGAATCAAGTGCCGAAGATGGCACTACTTAGATCTATCTTTGCTTTTATGCCTAGCTAGGGGCGTTAAACGATAGCGCTAGTTGGGAGGCAACCCAATTTTCTTTGTGTTTTTTGTTTTTGTTTCTGTTTAGTAATAAATTTTGCATCTACTTTCTGTTTAGATGTGTTTTCATGTTTTATTTAGTGTTTGTGCCAAGTAGAACCTATAGGATAACCTATGATGATAGTTGATTTGATTCTGCTGAAAAAACAGAAACTTTGCGCTCACGATAAAAAATTCAATAAATCACCAGAACGTGCTTTTGCATTGATTCTTTTTGGTGCTGATCAATATACAAATTTTTTAGGAGGTCCTATTTTGGTAGGATTTTTAAGGTTCCAGAAGATGGTGTTAGATACAGATTGCTACAAACTGTTCTGGTTTTGACAGATTCTGTTTTTCGTGTGTTGTTTGCTTATTTTGATGCATCTATGGCTAGTATGTAAGGGTATGAACCATAGAGAACTTGGAATACAGTAGGTTTAACACCAAAATAAATAAATAATGAGTTCATTACAGTACCTTATGTGGTGGTTTTGTTTTCTTTCACTAACGGAGCTTATGAGATTTCCTGTTGAGTTTTGTGTTGTGAAGTTTTCAAGTTTTGGGTAAAGATTTTATGGACTATGGAATAAGGAGTGGCAAGAGCCTAAGCTTGGGGATGCTTATGGGACCTCAATATATTCAAGAATAGCCAAAAGCCTAAGCTTGGGGATGCCCCCGGAAGGCATCCCCTCCTTCGTCTTCGTTCATTGGTAACTTTACTTGGAGCTATATTTTTATTCGCCACATGATATGTTTTTTGCTTGGAGCGTCGTGTATTATATTAGTCTTTGCTTTTTAGTTTACCACAATAATACTTGATGTACACACCTTTTGGGAGAAGCCCACTTGATTAGAATTAGCTAGAATACTCTATGTGCTTCACTTATATCTTTTGAGCTTGATAGTTTTTGCTCTAGTGCTTCACTTATATCTTTTAGAGAATGGTGGTGGATTAATTTTGAAGAAATTGCTAGTCTCTCATGCTTCACTTATATTATTAATCTTTTGAGCTTGATAGTTTTTGCTCTAGTGCTTCACTTATATCTTTTAGAGAATGGTGGTGGATTAATTTTTAAGAAATTGCTAGTCTCTCATGCTTCACTTATATTATTTTGAGAGTCTTTTAGAACAGCATGGTATTTGCTACGGTTAAAAATTTGGTCCTAGAATGATGAGCATCCAAGTTGGGTATAATAAAAACTATCATAGGAAGTGAATTGGATTCTATGATCAATTTGTTGCTTGATAATTGTTTTGAGATATAAAGGTAGTAATGTTAGGGTCATGCTAGTGGATAATTATTAAATTGAGAAATACTTTTGTTGAAGTTGGCAAGTCCCGTAGCATGCACGTATCGTAAAAGTTGTGTGACAAATTTGTTGCATGAGGTGCTCTTTTGATTGTCTTCCTTATGAGTGGCAGTCGGGGACAAGCGATGGTCTTTTCCTACCAATATATCCCTCTAGGGGCATGCATAGTAGTACTTTGCTTCGAGGGCTAAGTAGACTTTTGCAATAAGTATATGAGTTCTTTATGACTAATGTGAGTCCATGGATATACGCACACTCATCCTTCCACTTTGCTAGCCTCTATTATCCCGCGCAACTTTCGCCGGTATCATAAACCCATTATTTACCTTCCTCAAAACAGCCACCATACCTACCTATTATGGCATTTCCATTGCCATTCCGAGATATATTTCCATGCAACTTTCCACCGTTCCGTTTATTATGACACGTTTCATCATTGTCATATTGCTCTTTGCATGATCATGTAGTTGACATCGTATTTGTGGCAAGGCCACCTTCATAATTTTCATACATGTCGCTCTTGATTCATTGCATATCCCAGTACACCGTCGGAGGCATTCATATAGAGTCATATTTTGTTCTAGCTTTGAGTTGTAATTCTTGAGTTGTAAATCCATAAAAGTGTGATGATCTTCATTCTTAGAGCATTGTCTCGGTGAGGGAAGGATGATGAAGACTATGATTCCCCCACAAGTCGGGATGAGACTTCTATCTTTATTAAAATAAAAGAGGCCAAGAAGCCCATAAAAAAGAGAGGCCAAAGAAACCCACCAAATAAAAAAAATGCCCTAGGTCTTCGTGAGCAAGAAAGTTGGATGCACACCCACTTAGTTTCTTTTGTTGAGATTTCATACATTTATAGCTCTACTGCATCTGTTGCATGGCAATCTCTACTCACTCACATTGATATCTATTTACGGGCATCTCCATAGCCCATTAATACGCCTAGTTGATGTGAGACTATCTTCTCCCTTTTTGTCCTTACAACCACCACCATATACCACCATAGTGCTATGTCCATGGCTTGCGCTCATGTATTGCATAAAAGTTGAAAAAAAGCTGAAGCGCATTAAAAAGTATGGAACAATTACTCGGCTCGTCATCGGGGTTGTGCATGATGGGAGTATTTTCTGTAATGAAAATGAAGCATGGCCTAACTATATGATTTTGTAGGGATAAGCTTTCTTTGGCTATGCAATTTTGATAGGACTTGATTATTTGTTATTATGCTTTGAAGCATTATTATTTTTATGTTTTATAAGCTTTTGTCTTGAATCATTTGGATCTGAACATTCATGCCACAATAAAGAAAATTACACTGAGAATTATGCTAGGTAGCATTCCACATCAAAAATTCTGTTTTTATCATTTACCTACTCGAGGACGAGCAGGAATTAAGCTTGGGGATGCTTGATACGTCTCCAACGTATCTATACTTTTTGATTGTTCCATGCTATTATATTACCTGTTTTGGATGTTTATGGGCTTTATTTTACACAATTATATCATTTTTGGGACTAACCTACTAACCGGAGGCCCAGACCGTATTGCTGTTTTTTTTGCCTATTTTAGTATTTCGAAGAAAAGGAATATAAAACGTAGTCCAAACGGAATGAAACCTTCAGGAGCGTGATTTTTGGAACGAACGTGATCCAGAGGACTTGGAGTGCAAGTCAAGAAGCAGCCGAGGCAGCCACGAGGGTGGGGGGCGCGCCCACCCCTATAGGGCGTGCCCCCCTGTCTCGTGGACCCCTCGGGCAGCCACCGATGTACTTCTTCCTCCTATATAAGCCTACATACCCCGAAAACATCCAGGGAGCCACCGAAGATATATTTCCACTACCGTAACCTTCTGTATCCGAGAGATCCCATCTTGGAGCCGTCGCGGGCGTTCTGTCGGAGGGAGAATCCACCATGGAGGGCTTCTACATCAACACCATAGCCCCTCCGATGAGTTGTGAGTAGTTTACCACAGACCTTTGGGTCCATAGTTATTAGCTAGATGGCTTCTTCTCTCTTTTTGGATCTCAATACAATGATCTCCCCCTCTCTTGTGGAGATCTATTCGATGTAAACTCTTTTTGCAGTGTGTTTGTCGAGATCCGATGAATTGTGGGTTTATGATCAAGTTTATCTATGAATAATATTTGAATCTTCTCTGAATTCTTTTATGTATGATTGAGTTATCTTTGCAAGTCTCTTCGAATTATCGGTTTGGTTTGGCCTACTAGATTGATCTTTCTTGCCATGGGAGAAGTGCTTAGCCTTGGGTTCAATCTTGCGGTGTCCTTACCCAGTGACAGAAAGGGTTGCAAGGCACGTATTGTATTGTTGCCATTGAGGATAAAAAGATGGGGTTTATATCATATTGCTTGAGTTTATCCCTCTACATCACATCATCTTTCTTAATGTGTTACTCTGTTCTTATGAACTTAATACTCTAGATGCAGGCAGGAGTCGGTTGATGTGTGGAGTAATAGTAGTAGATGCAGGCAGGAGTCGGTCTACTTGTCACGGACATGATGCCAATATACATGATCATGCCTAGATAATCTCATAATTATTCGCTTTTCTATCAATTGCTCGACAGTAATTTGTTCACCCACTGTAATACATATGATATCTTGAGAGAAGCCTCTAATGAAACCTATGGCCCCCGGGTCTATCCTTTATCATATAAGCTTTCAATCTACTTTTATTTGTATCTTTATTTTCTGCATCTATATTATAAAATACCAAAAATATATTTATCTTATCATATTATCTCTATCAGATCTCACTTTCACAAGTGGTCGTGAAGGGATTGGCAACCCCTTTACCGCGTTGGTTGCGAGTTCTTTGTTTGTTTGTGTAGGTTCGTGGGACTTGCGAGGAGCCTCCTACTGGATTGATACCTTGGTTCTCAAAAACTGAGGGAAATACTTACGCTACTGTGCTGCATCACCCTTTCCTCTTCAAGGAAAACCAACGCAAGCTCAAGACGTAGTATACACGTCCGGCTGAACTGGCAGTAACAATCGCAGAGGTGCTCCCCTTATGCCCTAGCCTAATTAACAGGAATGTAGGGCATAAACACAAGAACCAGGCAACCCAGCATGGCCAAATCTTAAGTCATATCGATGCATATAATGGTGAAGAAAAGGCACAAATGGAAAAAAGACACATATGTGGTAGGCAGGAAGCCATAAAAGTAATTATATTCAGCTTCCGTATAGGAATCCCCCAGGTATAGTGAGCACACATAGTGCGGCCGGAGCGATCCCAGCATCCGCACGGTATTTAAGGCTTTATGTGAAGAAGGTAAAGAGGGCGAGAAAGGAAAAAGGAGAACATAATTGAAAGAGCGGAGGTAAGGAGACGAACACTGAGTTCGGCACTAGGCGTAGAATCTTCGGAGTCTGGACGCATTCCACGGGTTCCGCTCGAGTCTGTTATCAGATGTATTGCGCAGACGGTACGCTCCTCCGGCGAGAACTTTATCAATGATGAAGGGACCCTCTACTACGTCTTGAGCTTGCGTTGGTTTTCCTTGAAGAGGAAAGGGTGATGCAGCAATAGTAGTGTAAGTATTTCCCTTAGTTTTTGAGAACCAAGGTACCAATCCAGTAGGAGTCTCCTCAAAAGTCCCACGCACCTACACAAACAAACAAAGAACTCGCAACCAACGCAATAAAAGGGGTTGTCAATCCCTTCACGGCCACTTACGAAAGTGAGATATAATAGAGATAGTATGATAAGATAAATATATTTTTGGTATTTTATAATATAGATGCAAAAAGTAAAGATGCAAATAAAAGTAGAATGGAAGCAAATATGATAAGAGATAGAACCGGGGGCCATAGGTTTCACTAGAGGCTTCTCTCAAGATAGCATAAGTATTACGGTGGGTGAACAAATTACTGTCGAGCAATTGATAGAAAAGTGAATAGTTATGAGATTATCTAGGCATGATCATGTATATAGGCATCACGTCCGCAACAAGTAGACCGACTCCGCAACAAGTGAAATTACTGTCGAGCACTTGAATTTTTTCTCGTGAGCGCAAAGTTTCTGTTTTTCAGCAGAATCAAATCAACTATCATCATAGGTTATCCTATAGGTTCTACTTGGCACAAACACTAATTAAAAGATAAAAACACATCTAAACAGAAAGTACATGCAAAATTTATTACTAAACAGAAACAGAAACAAAAACACAAAGAAAATTGGGTTGCCTCCCAACTAGCGCTATCGTTTAACGCCCCTAGCTAGGCATAAAAGCGAAGATAGATCTAAGTAGTGCCATATTTGGCACTTGATTCATCAATAGAGCACTTAAATTTTTTAGGGGTTTCTCCCTTTTTAGCAATGATCAAACCTTTAGGCAAAAATTCAAGAAATTCATTTGTAGCAAAAGGTTCCTTAACGATAGAGAGACAATTGGGATGAACACTTTGGATTTGAGATCCGCGTCTCCCTTACTAGAAGATTCACCCTTGTTTCTATGAACATAAATAAGCTTGGCAGTTTTGGTAG
Source organism: Triticum aestivum (assembly GCF_018294505.1). Lineage (NCBI taxonomy): Eukaryota > Viridiplantae > Streptophyta > Magnoliopsida > Poales > Poaceae > Triticum > Triticum aestivum. The sequence goes on along the minus strand of NC_057798.1, from coordinate 468,073,131 downwards.
GGGCTTTTGGAGTGTTTTTCATGGAATAAAACACGGAACCTAAGTTGGTAATAATATCCTCAAGTTTACCGATTCTTGGAGAATCTAGATCTATTTTCTCATTAAACTATAGGTTCTTTCTCTTTAAGATTTTTCAAAGTAACTCCAACCCTAGATCCATATTGGGTAATGTGATTATAAATCTTTTTATCCAAATTTTCAATCAACTCAACAATGGCAATTTTATTTTGAGTGAATTCCACTTTTTACCCCATATTTATACATTTGTGACACTAATTACCCCTTCGAGTGAAAATTCGTCTAGAATACCCCTTTTGAAATCTTTAGACCCTTGTTTTTTGATGCGTGTCCATCAGGTAAGGTGTGAGGTGATGCCCTGTATCCAAAAACATGTGGACGGCCACAAGGAGTGGAACAGATAGATAAGAGAAGCTTGGACAAGATCGCCAATGATGCCCTCCGATCCTTACAGTTTTTTTTACAAATCAATGACGCAACATGCCGATCCTATCGACCATAAATAGACAAAATGTAAAACTGGGGTAAAACCGTGTTAAAAGTCTCCAAAATCTGACATTTCGATAAAAGTTCCGCTAAATAGGGTAATATGTGTCACAAATGTACAACTACAAGGTAAAAAATGGAATTCACTCTTTTATTTTCAATAATCTCAAGCCGTTGCATAACATGTTCTAAAGTTAAAACAGTTCCATTAACCAAAAGACGTGGTGGGCCAGACAAATCTGACAAAGCATTATAAGCATCAAACGTATGGCTACTCAAGAAATCCCCTCCGGTAACGGTATCAAGAACACATCTATTCCAAGGAGTAATGCCTACATAAAAATTGCGTAGAAGTACGGAAGTAGAAAGCTTCCTAGTAGATTTATTTTCAGCATTGCAAATTCTATGCCAAGCATCTTTTAAATTCTCTCCTTCCTTTGTTTAAAATTGAGAATTTCATGTTCGGGAGTAATAATAAGGATAGGAGGACTAGACATAACAACGAGGTAAACATACCAACACACAAGCAAACGGAAAAAGGCAAACGAAAAGAGAGGGGGAGATTGGGAAAGAGAGGGCGAATAAAACGTCAAGGGTGAAGTGGGGGAGAGGAAAACGAGAGGCAAATGGCAAATAATGTAAATGCGAGGGAGATGAGTTTGTGATGGGTACTTGGTATGTCTTGACTTGAGCGAAGACCTCCCCGGCAACGGTGCTAGAAATCCTTCTTGCTACATCTTGAGCTTGTGTTGGTTTTCCTTGAAGAGGAAAGGGTGATGCAGCAATAGTAGTGTAAGTATTTCCCTTAGTTTTTGAGAACCAATGTATAAATTCAGTAGGAGGCACCTCAAAAGTCCCACGCACCTACACAAACAAACAAAGAACTCACAACCAACGCAATAAAGGGGTTGTCAATCCCTTCACGGCCACTTGCGAAAGTGAGATCTAATAGAGATAGTATGATAAGATAAATATATTTTTGGTATTTTATAATATAGATGCAAAAAGTAAAGATGCAAATAAAAGTAGATTGGAAGCAAATATGATAAGAGATAGACCCGGGGGCCATAGGTTTCACTAGAGGCTTCTCTCAAGATAGCATAAGTATTACGATGGGTGCACAAATTACTGTCGAGCAATTGATAGAAAAGCGAATAGTTATGAGATTATCTAGGCATGATCATGCATATAGGCATCACGTCCGCAACAGTAGACCGACTCCTCCCTGCATCTACTACTATTACTCCACACACCGACTGACTCCTGCCTGCATCTAGAGTATTAAGTTCATTAAGAACAGAGTAACGCATTAAGCAAGATGACATGATGTAGAGGGATAAACTCATGCAATATGATATAAACCCCATCTTTTTATCCTCGATGGCAATAATACAATACGTGCCTTGCAACCCTTTCTTTCACTGGGTAAGGACGCTACCAGATTGAACCCAAAGCTAAGCACTTCTCCCATGGCAAGAAAGATCAATCTAGTAGGCCAAACCAAACCGATAATTCGAAGAGACTTGCAAAGATAACTCAATCATACATAAAAGAATTTAGAGGAGATTCAAATATTTCTCATAGATAAACTTGATCATAAACCCACAATTCATCGGATCTTGACAAACACACCACAAAAAGAGTTTACATCGAATAGATCTCCTCAAGAGAGGGGGAGAACATTGTATTGAGATCCAAAAAGAGAGAAGAAGACATCTAGCTAATAACTATGGACCCGAAGGTCTATGGTAAACTACTCCGTGGTCGATTCCCCCTCCGGCGGAGCGCCGGCGAAGGCTCCGAGATGAGATCTCGCGGATACAGAAGGTTATGGCGGTGGAAATTGTGTTTCAGGTGCTCCCTGGATGTTTTCGGGGTACGTAGGCTTATATAGGAGGAAGAAGTACGTCGGTGGCCGCCCGAGGGGCCCACGAGACAGGGGGCGCGCCCTATAGGGGGGCGCGCCCTACCCTCTCATGGCCGCCTCGTCTGCTTCTTGACTTGCACTCCAAGTCCTCTGGATCACGTTTGTTCCAAAAATCACGCTCCCGAAGGTTTCATTCCGTTTGGACTCCGTTTGATATTCCTTTTCTTCGAAATACTGAAATAGGCAAAAAAACAGCAATACGGGTTGGGCCTCCGGTTAGTATGTTAGCCCCAAAAATGATAATAATGTGTAAAATAAAGCCCATAAACATCCAAAACAGCTAATATAATAGCATGGAACAATCAAAAATTATAGATACGTTGGAGACGTATCACCCTCCCACTTGGGTTTGAGCTTGTCCTTCTTCTTCTCCGGTGGGCGTAGAACGAGTTCGCCAACGTTATAAGTTTTGGCCCGCACTTCTCTGCTTTGATACCTTCGAGCCTGCTGCTGATAGAATGTGGAACGGGCTTTTGCGACGTCACGCTCCTCCTCTAGGGCATCTAAGTTGTCCTGCCGATCTAGCTCGGCTTCCTTCTCTTCGTACATGCGCACGCGAGGTGAGTCATGGATTATGTCATAGGGTAGTACTGCTTCTGCTCCATACACCATAAAGAATGGTGTATATCCGGTGGTACGATTCGGCGTGGTCCGCAGCCCCCAGAGTATGGAGTCGAGCTCCTCGACCCAGTGCATGTCTGATTCATTCAAAGATCGCACTAGTCTGGGTTTGATGCCGCTCATGATGAGACCATTTGCACGTTCGACTTGACCATTTGTTTGGGGATGATAGACGGAGGCGTAATCGAGCTTAATGCCCATGTTGCCGCACCAAGTTTTCACCTCATCGGCTGTGAAGTTTGAGCCATTGTCAGTGATGATGCTGCGGGGGACGTCGTAATGGTGTACAACCCCTGATATGAAGTCTATCACTGGTCCGGATTCAACCGTTTTAACTGGTTTGGCTTCTATCCATTTGGTTAACTTGTCCACCATGACCAGTAAGTGTTTTTTCTTATGGCTTCCCCCTTTAAGAGGTCCGACCATATCCAGGCCCCAGACCACGAAGGGCCAAGTTTTGGGGATTGTTTGGAGAGTGGTAGGGGGCATATGGCTCTGATTGGCGAAGAGTTGGCAACCGACGCAATCTTGGACAAGGTCATGTGCATCTACCCGGGCTGTCGCCAGTAAAAACCCATACGGAAGGCCTTACTTACAAGTGCCCGAGCTGCAGCGTGGTGCCCGCCGAGTCCGGCATGGATTTTAGCCAAGAGCTGTCGCCCTTCCTCTTCGGAGATGCATCTTTGGAGCACTCCGGTGGCGCTTTTCTTATAGAGCTCGCCCTCATGGACTTTGTAGGCCTTGGAACACCGCACAATACAACGTGCCTCATTTTGGTCTTCGGGGAGCTCTTGCCTATTTAGGTAGGTCAAGAAGGGCTCGGTCCACAGGGCGATGACAACCATGATTTCGTGGGCCGAAGGTGTTATTTCGGTGGCAGAGCCTCCGATTACGTCAGATGGTTCGGAATCTGGGGTTGTGTTTGGAGCCGGACTTGTATTGCCAGTATCCCCTTCCCATACCACGGATGGCTTGAACAGCCTTTCCAAGAAAATATTAGGTGGGACGGGGTCGCGTTTAGCGCCGATGCGGGCAAGGATATCCGCCGCTTGATTGTTTTCTCGGACCACATGGTGGAATTTGAGCCCCTTGAACCGGGCTGACATTTTGAGGACGGCATTGCGGTAGGCCGCCATTTTCAGATCCTTGGCATCGAAGTCTCCATTTATTTGTGATATTGCAAGGTTTGAGTCCCCGCGCACTTCTAGGAATTGAATGCCCATAGAGACTGCCATCCGAAGACCATGCAACAGAGCCTCATATTCGGCTGCATTGTTGGAGTCTGTGTATAATATTTGGAGTATGTATTAGACCGTGTCTCCGGTGGGGGATGTCAGGACAACACCCGTTCCCAGTCCGGCCAGGATTTTGGAGTTGTCGAAGTGCATGATCCAATTGGAGTAGGCGCCATACTCTTTAGGGAGTTCGGCCTCTGTCCATTCGACGACAAAGTCAGCCAGTACTTGCGACTTAATGGCTCGTCGTGGTTTGTGTAAGTGCATCTAGTGCCCCTTAGTGATTTTGGTGTATTGAAGACTTATAGGTTAAAGGACTAATGCGTTTCTGAGTGTACACAGGTCTATAAGTCTATGAGGAGTTTGATATTTACAGGGAAAGTCGACCCCTAAAAATGAATATCTTCGACTGAAGATTTTGGTATTTTCTGAAGACTTTCATGAAGACTTTGAAAGTGAAGAAATTGGTGTTACCGTGAAGACTTGATATTCAGGCAAGGAATATGAAGCTTGAAGACTTTCGTTTTCATAGTTTTGTTTTTCTCTTTCTTGAGTCATAGGAAACACCGTACTGTTAAAGGAGTTCAAGGAAATACTAAGGAAAAATTTCCAAGTGATGCTCAACTCAAAATCCTACACCTACCAAACCCTTCGAGTGAAGCCTTTGGAAATCTCATACAGTTCAGTCAATTTCTTCAGTGACAGAGACGAAGTTCTTCTGGTCGCTGAGGAATTTGTTCTGACTGAGGAGTTAGGAATTCGCCAGTGCAAATTGCCTACACAGTGAGGATCATGATAGCCCTGAGGAATTTGATAGTCAAATTTCCGACCGTTGTTGCGCTACGCGCCAGATGTCCCAAAATATCTTATCCACCTAACGGTCATATCAGACAAGGGCATTTATGTCTTATCATGTCGGGCTGCTCCCTAGGCTATAAATAGCCGCCCCCTACAACCACTAGTTGGTTGGCTGCTCCGAGAGAAACTGACACTTGTCATTTGAGAGCAACCCATCCCCCGAGGACTTTGAGCGAAAATCATCGAGTGAGGAAAAACCCCAAACCCAAACACCTACAAACCCAAAGTGATTGAGCATCACTGAAGAGATTGATCCTGCGTGGATCCGACTCTTGTTACCTTTGAAGATTGTGCTTCTTCCAGACAGTTAGGCGTCATGGTCTAGAGCATCCAAGAGGAATTGTGGATCATCGAGTGACCGAGTCTGTGAAGGTTTGGAACTCGCCTAAAGACTTACCACGAGTGATTGGAAGAGGTCTGTGTGACCTTAGTTCAAGGAGAATACAGTGAGGACTTGGTGTCCTGAGCTGCGTGCTCAGCGACTGGGTGTCCGGGACTGTGTGTCCTCGAGTTTAAATACTCACCCGCTCCAACCAGACGTACAACTGAGACAGCAGTTGGAACTGGTCTAAAAAATCATTGTCTTCACCAACCTTACTGGTTCTATTTCCTCAACTCTTTCATTTCCTCATTACTGTGTTGAGTGATTGTTCATATCTGTGTTTGAAGACTTTGACTGAAGACTTTCTCAATTTCCTCAGTTCAACTTCTTCAGTCTGTTTGTCTTCATCTTGTGTTATCCTGTGTTTGCGCTTTCTGTACTCTGTGCTTGTCTTCATTTCATCATGATGACTATGTCTGTATCCTATTATGCTTACTTTTGAGTACTTATTCCGCTTCTAATAGTTCTTCGCTAAGGAATTTCCTCACCGGCAAATTCCTCAGTGAAGAATTTATAAAAATTGCCTATTCACCCCCCCTCTAGTCGATATAATGCACTTTCAATTGGTATCAAAGCAAGGTACTCCCTTGTTCTGTGTGATTTTGGTTTAACCGCCTGGAGTTCTAGTTATGTCGACCGCAGGTATGATCAAGGTCTCCGCTGGGTGTCCTACCTTCGATGGCACGGACTACCCCTACTAGAAGAATAAGATGCGAATGCAACTTGAAGCAATTGACAATGATCTCTGGTACGTTGTGGAAAATGGTGTTCCCTCAGTCACACCTTCTCTGAATGCTGCTGATGTGAAGAGATTCAAGCAACTCGATTCTCAAGCGAAGAATATCATATGTGGCCATCTGAGTAAAGGACAGTATGGTAGAGTGAGTGCTTTGGAAACTGCTAAGCTTATTTGGGATAGGCTCTCCAAAGTAAACGAAGGAGTCTCAACTGAACGTGACTCTCGTGTTGACGTTCTTCGCAATCTCTTCAACCGCTTCAAAAGACTTGATGATGAAAATGTTCAGCAAACCTTCGATCGCCTCACTGACATCTCAAATGAGCTTCAAGCACTTGGCGCCACTGACATCACTGACCATGAGGTGGTGAAGAAATTGCTGAGATCGCTAGATTCCTCATTTGATACTCTGGCACTGATGATTCAAGAGCGAGCTGATTACAAGTCACTAGATCCAGCTGATATCCTCGAGAGGCTAAATACTCATGAGTTCCAGATTGCTGAAAAGAGAGATCTCTATGGTTCAAGCTATGGCAAAACATGTGCCCTAAAGGCCAAGGTTGTGTCTGAATCTAAATGTGAAGACTCTGGTAGTAGCCTCGGTGATCCTGAAGAATTAAGCCAGGAGCTAGCACTGCTCGTGAAGAAGTTCTAGAAGTTCTCAAGACGTGGTCGCTTTGGAAAATCCTCAAGAAGCAGTGATTCCTCATCAAGTGACTATAAGAGAAGACTTTGCCACAAATGCAAGAAACCTGGTCAATATATTCAGGATTGTCCTCAATGGGAAAAGGAATTAAAGAAGAAGAAATACAAGGACTACAGTTCTGATGACGCTAAGAAGAAGAAGAAATCTTCAAAATCTTCATCATCAAAATCCTCGAAGTCTTCATCTCACAAGAAGAGCAGGTCCAAGAAGGCTCGGGCATTCATTGGCAAGGAAATGGACTCTGAAGCTGAATCTGAGGAACATGAGGAAGAGGAGGCTTCTGAGGAGTCCGAGTCTGGTGTGGCGAGTCTGGCTCTCGCTACTGCTTTCGTCAACAAGTCTATCTTCAACTCTAAAGAAATTGACCGCACCAACAAGGCTGACGAAGACAATGATGACTACGCTCCCACCTATTGCTTCATGGCAAAAGGTGCCAAGGTAACAAAATACCCCTCCTCTGAATCTAGTGAGGATGAATCTGATGAAAATCTTAAGCCCGGTTTCTCTAAACTTGCTAAAATTGCTGTGAAACAACAAAAGGCTATCGAAAAACTTGAAAACATGCTAGACAAAAGTGATGATATGTTGGGTGATGAAATGGACCGCACTAAAGACTTAACTGAAAATCTTCAGAGACTTCAGTCTCAGTTTGACAACCTTCAAAGTCATCATAACACTCTCTTATCTGATCACGAGAAGCTTTCTTATGAATTTCTTCAAAGAAAGCAAGATCTTGAGAAGCTAAGAGTGAGTTATGAAGATCTTCAGAAGGATCGTGATTCATTACTTGCTCAACAAATCAGCGCTACTCAAGAAGAATTTGTTCCTCCATGCTTAAAGTGCATTGAACGTGAATCTGCTAATTCTTCACCTGAATGTTCAAATGCTTCAACTGTTACAAATTCTTCACCTGCCTCGGCTATCACTAATTCCTCATCTGAGGACATTGCTAGTATCACTAACGATGCAGGGCTGAAGGAATTGTACACGACAGGCATGTACAAAAGCCTCAAAGGGCATCAGATTCTTTGTGATGTGCTCAAAAAGCAGATCCTCAACAGAAACCCTAGGAAAGAGGGTATTGCCTTTGAGAGGAAACTCAATGCTGATGGAACATATTGGAAGCCTGAGCAGTACCCCAAAACCTCATGGGTTGCTGCAAAGGGACCTCCAGTTGATCCATCTAACTTATTTGGCTTTACATGTGAATCTTATCATTCTTCTGATGAGTCATTTGACTCCAACTATAAACTGTTCAAAATTAGAATGGTGAAGTATTTGCTAGATATGTTGGCACTAACTGCAGGAACGGTTCCCCTATGAAGAAAATCTGGGTTCCCAAAAGTTATGTTGAAAGTCTTAAGGTAAATGTCCACATGACACCACCTGTGAAGAACAGGAACCCCAGATCAAACTCTTCATATGGACCTAATTCTTCATATGGATCCAAGTCCTCATACGGACCAAATTCCTCACGTGGATCAAATTCCTCAAATGGATCAAAGTCCTCATATGACTATCATCGTGCTAACCCCTCTGTTTCGCAGAGTAGAGCTAAGGGCTATGAATATGCACATTATTCTTCAAATCATTATGTTCATAAGTCCTCGAAGAATTTCTCTGCTTATTCATATGCTTACCCTAACCCCTCTTATGTGAAACGAAATGGATTGGCCTCTATGCCACCTTTCTCATATGGTGCTCGCAGAGTGATGAACTCTTTGCCACCCCTTCAGATGTGGGTGGTGAAGAAAAAAAACTAATCCTTTATGCAGGGTTAGGTCTCCAGACGTGCTTTAAACGTCTGAAGAATTTGCTGGAGGCCAGACAAAAATGCCTGAAAGGACACAGGCGAATCATGATGAAATGAACTTTCATTTCCCACGTCCTCATACTGAAATATTTGTTTTACTGTTTGATGAAATTCATCTGATGAACTTGATATCATATTCTTCACTTATGAAGTATATGAGATCGTAAGTTGCACTAATTCATCTACAGGATGATCAGCCCAAAGTCAACGAGTGGGTTCTAGATAGTGGATGTACAAATCACATGACGGGTGACAAGAGTCTATTGATGGATGCTCCCTTAACACCGTCACATCTGAAGCACATCATCTTCGCTGACAAAGGCAAAAGTCAGGTATTGGGTCTAGGTAAGGTTGCGATCTCAAAGGATCAACACATGGACAAAGTCATGCTTGTCGAGTCCTTAGGATACAACCTCATGGCTGTCTCAATACTTTGTGACCTTGATATGGTTGTTGTCTTTGGAAGATATCGATGTGTTGTGATCATGGAAGCTGGCCATTCCAAAGTCTTCGAAGGCTTTAGGAGAGGAGATCTATATATTGTTGATTTCTCTACAGGACCACAACCAGCCATGTGCTTACTTGCAAAAGCCTCAGAAGGCTGGCTATGGCATCGACGACTTGGTCATGCTGGCATGAGGAATCTGAACACGCTTGCGAAGAAGAAGCATGTCATTGGCATTGAGAATGTCAAATTCTTCAAGGATCACTTATGCGGAGCTTGTGAAGCTGGAAAGATGACAAAGGCCAAGCATCCAGCGAAGACTATCATGACCACTACTCGTCCATTTGAATTGCTTCACATGGATCTCTTTGGTCCTAATCATTATTCTGCTGTTCCAAATGATGCATCTCTATATGGCTTTGTTATTGTTGATGACTATTCTCGTTACACATGGGTACACATTGTCACTTACAAACATGAAGTGCAGGAAATCTTCAAAGGATTTTCCTCGAGGGCTTCAACCAACTTTGGTGTGAAGATCGAGCACATCAGAACTAACAATGGGACTGAGTTCAAGAATTCCGGTATTGATGGCTATCTTGATGAACTTGGTATTACTCATGAGTTATCTGCTCCTTATACTCCTCAGCAGAATGGCGTCGTGGAGCGCAAGAACAGAACCCTCGCTGAAATGGCTCGCACTATGCTTGATGAATACAAAACTCCTCGTCGTTTTTGGATTGATGCAATTGATACTGCGTGCCACATCATCAATCGGGTATATCTTCACAAATTCTTCAAGAAGACTACCTATGAACTCCTCACTGACAAGAAACCCAATGTGAGTTACTTCAAAGTCTTCGGTGCTAAATGTTGGATTAAAGATCCTCGTCACAATGCTAAATTTGCACCGAAAGCACATGAAGGTTTTATGCTTGGTTACGGAAAGGACTCGCACACCTACAGAGTCTTCAACAACGTTCTTCACAAGGTTGTTGAAACTGTAGATGTGCGGTTCGATGAAACTAATGGCTCGCAAAGAGAGCACCTACCTTCTGTGATAGATGAACCAGAACCTGAGGATTCTATCAAGTTCAAGGCTACTGAGGAATGTGTTGAAGAATTCATTCCAGAACATGAAGAAAATCGAGCTGGTGCACCTGATGAAAATGCTGAAGAAAATGGTGCTGAAGAAAATGCTGATCAAATTCCTTAACGACAACCAGCTCATCCTCGCATGGCAAAAGAAGTGCAAGTTGAAAAGATCATCGATGACATTCGAGCGCCAGGTCCTCTCACACGCTCAAAAGCTTCACATTTATATAACTTTTGTGGGCACTATGCTTTTGACTCTATTACAGAGCCCACTAAGGTAGATGAAGCATTTCTGGAGCCTGAGTGGATTCAGGCCATGCAAGAAGAATTACATCAGTTCGATCTCAACAATGTCTGGGAACTGGTTAAACGTCCAGATCCTCGCAAGCATAATATCATCGACACAAAGTGGATCTACCGCAACAAGCAAGATGAAAATGGCCTTGTGGTGAGGAATAAGGCACGACTTGTAACTCAAGGCTACACACAGGTTAAAGGAATTGATTTTGATGAAACTTTTGCACCTGTTGCTAGACTTGAGGCTATTCGCATATTACTTGCTTATGCTAAACATCATAATATTATCTTACAACAAATGGATGTGAAAAGTGCATTCCTCAATGGTAAGCTTGAGGAAGAAGTATATGTTGCTCAACCCCCAGGTTTTGAAGATCCAAAGAATCCTGACAAAGTCTTCAGACTCAACAAGGCCCTGTATGGCCTCAAGCAGGCCCCTCGGGCGTGGTATGACACTTTGAAGGAATTCTTCATGAAGAATGGCTTCACACCCGGTTCACTCAACCTTACTCTCTTTACTAAATCTTATGATGGGGAACTGTTTGTGTGCCAAATATACGTTGATGATATTATCTTTGGCTGTACTGACCAACGTTATAGTGATGAATTTGCCTATATGATGAGTGAAGAATATCAAATGTCTATGATGGGAGAGTTGAAATTCTTTTTAGGTCTTCAAATTCGTCAACAGCACAATGGTATATTCATATCTCAGGAGAAATACCTCAAGGAAGTTCTGAGGAAATTCGGCATGCAAGACTGCAAAGGCGTCAAAATTCCTATGCCCACGAATGGCCATCTATGCACTGATGAAAATGGTATTGACTTTGATCACAAGGTATACCACTCCATGATTGGTCCGTTATTGTACTTATGTGCATCTAGGCCAGATATAATGCTTAGTGTTTTCATGTGTGCCCGATTTCAAGCTGCACCGAAGGAATCACACCATAAGGTTGTGAAGCATATTCTTCGATATCTAGCTACCACACCAACACTAGGATTATGGTACCCCAAGGGCTCTACTTTTGATCTCATTGCATATTCTGACTCTGATTATGCTGGTGATCGTGTGGACCGCAAGTCAACATCTGGTACTTGTCATTTCCTCGGATGATCTTTGGTCTATTGGTCCTCGAAGAAACAGAACTACGTATCACTGTCTACTGCAGAGGCTGAGTACATTGCTGCTGGTTCTTGCTGTGCTCAACTGCTATGGATGAAGCAAACCCTCAAGGACTATGGCATCAATGTGAAGAATGTGCCTCTCCTCTATGACAATGAGAGTGCCATCAAGATTGCTCACAACCCAGTTCAGCACTCGAAGACAAAGCACATTCAGATTCGTCATCATTTTCTTTGTGATCATGTGTTGAAGGGCGACATCTCCATCGAGCATGTGAAGACTGAAGAACAGCTAGCCGATATCTTCACAAAGCCCTTGGATGAGAAGAGATTTAGCAAGTTGCGATGTGAGCTAAATATTTTAGAATCTTCGAATGTTCTCTGAAAGGACACACATCCTGACACTTATGCAAAATTGATGACTTAGATGTGCAACACATGAAGAAACGTTTTTCTTCAATCAATGAAGAATAACACTCTAAGTGTGAAGAAATTAATGAAGAATTTGATTCTCAGAACCCTACGACAATTGTACACGGTGTCTGAAATCATCATTCTTATACGGTGGGTCACGCCACCACCAAAGTTGAAAATCTTCATTTTTGAAATTCCTCAGTTTTTGAAATTCTTCAGTTTTTCAAATTCTTCAACTTTGCAAAATCTTCAATGTTTCCGTCGTTTTTCTTCATTGGCAGCATTCACTTATGGCTTATTCTTCAAGTTGCATTTTTCTGCTAAGTGAATGTGATTGGACCCTTCCCCGTCTATGTTATACTCAACCCAATCTATTCACAAATTCTTCATGTGCGTTCTATTTGAAACTCGTTCAAAATCTTCACTATGTCCTTGTCAGCTGAAGAATTTGCGAATGAACTTTAAAACTAATCTTATCCAAATTTTTCGGTTTTACTGCTCAATCCGTTCCGGATCCCATGAAAGACTTATCTATTCACCCACGATCTAACACGATCTCCACTCCTCAGTACGTGGGTGACACATGTCAAGCAAAGGAGAAGGGTCAGGGGCAGGTTCGTCCTAAATCTTCGGGCGAATAGTTTTTCATTGCGACTATAAATACCCCCTCATCCCTTCCTCACTTCCTTTACTCTGCTCGACCGCTCTCTCTCTCGCTCGAGCTCCTCATTACTGTGTTGAGTGATTGTTCATATCTGTGTTTGAAGACTTTGACTGAAGACTTTCTCAATTTCCTCAGTTCAACTTCTTCAGTTTGTTTGTCTTCATCTTGTGTTATCCTATGTTTACGCTTTCTATACTCTGTGCTTGTCTTCATTTCATCATGATGACTATGTCTGTATCCTGTTATGCTTACTTCTGAGTATTCCGCTGCTAATAGTTCTTCGCTAAGGAATTTCCTCACCAGCAAATTACTCAGTGAAGAATTTATAAAAATCGCCTATTCACCCCCCCCCCCACTAGTCGATATAACGCACTTTCAGTTTGTATGTTATGTCGAATGGAAGGAGCTCGATAGCCCATTTGGCAATCCGGCCTGTGGCGTCGCGGTTGTTTATTATGTCATTAAGAGGTACTTCGGAGGCCACCGTAATCGAACACTCTCGAAAGTAGTGTCATAGCTTCCGGGATGCCATGAAGACCGCGTATGCTATTTTTGGATAGTGTGGGTATCGGGATTTGCATGGAGTGAGGACAATGGACACGTAATATACCGGCTTTTGGAGTGGGAACTTGTGTCTGTTTGCTTCTCATTTGACGACGAGCACTGCGCTTACAACCTGGTGTGTTGCAGCTATGTATAATAGCATAGGTTTGCCGGTATTTGGCGCGGTCAGGACTGGATTGCTGGTCAATAGGGCCTTTATTTCTTCCATTCCGGCCATGGCCGCCTCCGTCCACTCGAAGTGTTCGGTGCGCCGATGAAGGCGATAAAGAGGTAATGCCTTTTCTCCTAATCGAGAGATAAAGCGGCTTAAGGCAGCCACACATCCAGTTAGTTTCTGGATCTGCTTGAGGTCTGTTGGGATAGCCAACTGCGACAAAGCTCGGATTTTTGCCGGATTTGCTTCGATTCCTCTATTGGAAATGATGAAGCCGAGCAACTTCCCGAAGGGTACGCCGAAGACACATTTTTCCGGGTTGAGCTTGATGTCGTATGTTCGGAGGTTGTCGAACGTGAGTCTCAAGTCATCTATTAAAGTTTCGACGTGTCTTGTTTTGATGACCACGTCGTCCACGTATGCATCCACTATTTTGTTGATTTGCTTCTCCAGACATGTCTGAATCATGCGTTCATAGGTTGTGCCGGTGTTTTTGAGCCCAAAAGGCATAGTGTTGAAACAGAAGGGGCCATATGGCGTTATGAAGGCCGTTGCAGCTTGGTCGGATTCTGCCATATTGTTCTGATGATATCCGGAGTATGCGTCGAGGAAACACACTGAGTCGTGTCCTGCGGTGGCGTCGATGATTTGGTTAATGCGAGGGAGGGGAAGGGATCCTTAGGGCAAGCCTTATTGAGGTCTTTGAAATCGACACATAGGCGCCATGATTTGTCCTTCTTTGGTACCATTACAAGGTTTGCTAGCCAATCCGGATGTTTTATATCTCTGATGAATCCGGCCTCGAGTAGCTTAGCTAGCTCTTCTCCCATGGCTTGCTGCTTAGGCTCTGAGAACCGCCTAAGAGCCTGCTTGACTGGCTTGTATCCTCTCAGTATATTGAGGTTGTGTTCGGCCAGCCTCCGTGGGATGCCCGGCATGTCTGAAGGATGCCAGGTGAAAATGTCCCAATTCTCAAGTAGTAAATCTCGCAGTGCGGCGTCCATTGTGGGGTTCAACTGTGTGGCAGCTGTCTTTGTGGGGTCTGTTGGGTGGACCTGGAATTTGACTATATCGTCTGCGGGCTTGAAAGAGGTGGACTTGGGTCGCTTGTCGAGTATCACGTCGTCTCTGTCCACTGTGGCACGCGGCGTTGTTAGTTCTTCGGCCGCGAGGGCTTCGGATAATGCCTCCAGGGCTAGTGCGGCAGTTTTATTTTTGGCGCGGAGTGCGACGTCCGGATCACTAGCTAGAGTGATGATTCCATTGGGTCCGGGCATTTTGAGCTTCATGTACCCATAATGGGGTATAGCTTGAAAGCTCGTGAATGTGTCCCGCCCTAAGAGGGCGTGGTATCCGCTGCTGAACGGGGCCACTTGGAACGTGATTTCTTCGGACCTGTAATTCTCTAGCATGCCGAATACCACATCCAGTGTTATTTTTCCCGCACACCGTGCCTCCCGACTAGGGATGATTCCCCTAAAGGTCATGCTGCTTCGCTCGATGCGGCTCTTATCAATTTCCATCTTGTTGAGGGTTTCCTCGTAGATGAGGTTTAATCCTCTTCCGCCGTCCATGAGCACTTTAGTGAGCCAGAAGCCGTCCACGGTTGGACTAAGGACCAAGGCGGCTGGTGCCCGGGCTGTTCGGAATTGAGGTTCGTCACTGACATTCAAAGTTATGGCCGTGTCGTTCCACGGATTTATTGTTGCCACATGGCAAACTTCGGCGAGGCTACGGAGAGCTCGCTTGTGCCTATTATTTGAGGCGAAAGTCTCGAAGACTATCAGTACCACATTGTTATTCTCGGCGGGATGTTGTTTTGCAGTATGGTTGATGAGGAGATCCTCGCCGCTCTTCGCTACCAGCCGGAGTATCCAACATGCTCTAAGGCTATGTGTTGGTATGGTATCCGGTGTGCTGTGAATTCTGCATGGCCGATTGAGCCATTTCTCCAATACGGTTCCACGCCCTGCACTGGGCCTTGGTTTTTTGCTAATTGAATCGGGTGACTTGCGAGAGTTTACCCTTTTCATTCGGGCGAAGGGTTTATTGAGAGCCGGATTGTCCCAGAAGTTTGTTTGGGTTTTCCAGGCGCTTTCCATCACGAAGTACTTCTATACTATGGCCGCTAAGTCAGCAAAGTGTACTATGTCACGGCGACTTATAGCGTTGAGGATCCCTTTGTCCGTGCAATTTTTGCAAAAGAGTGAGATTGCGTCCTTCTCGAGACAGTCCTTGACCTTGTTTATCACAAGGAGGAATCTGGCGCAGTAATGATGTACTGTCTCTTAGGGCTCTTGTCTGATTTGAGAAAGATTGAATAAATCTGGGTGGGTGGGCGGATTTAAGTCTGAATCCTGACCCAATCTGAGACTCAAGGGCAGAGAAGTTTCCGAGCTTGGCGGCTCGAGCTCCGGGATGTTGCCCAATTTTTTTGGCCCGCCGCCCGATTCTAAATTCGGGGTTTGGGTCATTTCCTCCCGCGGGCGGGTATCCGGCTCAGAGAGCTCAGAAATCCGGACATAGTTCGTCCTCAAAATAGAGGGAGAATTCATACGATGCTCTTCCACTACCGCTATCTCATGGGTGACCGGTGGAGAGTAAATCTCCCTTTGGTCGGGTTTAAGCCCGATCCGGTCATAGTCCGTAGTGACGCCCAGAACGGCGATGCAATCCAAGACCTCATTAAGGGAGAAGATCTCCATTGGGTCCATCTGTTCGGCAAGTTCTGAATCGACGTGGAGGCTGTTTTTGATGACCTGAGAAGTCATCATCGGGGCGACAGCCGATCGGGCGGTCATGACGAGGCCACCCAGCCGGAGAGTTTGGCCTAGAGCCAGGTCTGCCCTAGAAGTGATGTTGTCCTTGACAACGAGACGAGCCATCAAACCTTATTGCGACGGCACAGTGGAACTATCAATGAAAGCACTAATGTCGGTGTCAAAACCGGCGGATCTCGGGTAGGGGGTCCCGAATTGTGCGTCTAAGGCTAATGGTAACAGGAGGCAGGGGACACGATGTTTTACCCAGGTTCGGGCCCTCTCGATGGAGGCCATACCATACTTCCTGCTTGATTGATCTTGATGATATGAGTATTACAAGAGTTGATCTACCACGAGATCGTAGAGGCTAAAACCCTAGGAGCTAGCCTATGATTATGATTGTTCTTGTCCTACAGACTAAACCCTCCGGTTTATATAGACACCGGAGGAGGCTAGGGTTACACAGAGTCGGTTACAGAGAAGGAGATCTAACATCCGAATCACCAAGCTTTCCTTCCACGCAAAGGAGAGTCTCATCCGGACACGGGATGAAGTCTTGAATCTTGTATCTTCATAGTCCAACAGTCCGGCCAAAGTATATAGTCCGGCTGTCCGGATACCCCCTAATCCAGGACTCCCTCAGGGGGTTTTGTAAATAAAACATAAAACACATTATCCATGGAAACCTTAGAACTATCAAGTTACTTTTTATCATAACCCCTTTGATTTCCGGCAGTGATCCAAGAATAGAGTTGATTAATATCATTAAAAACTTGTTGAATCGTATCTAAAACGGGGACTTGCTTTTTAAGATTCTCATTAAGGATTTGGTTATCTCCAAGCAAATGTCTTAAATCATAATCACTATTATAAAGAATTTCATCAATCACGGGTTTTTCACGATTCATGCAATAAAAATCAAAGATTTCCCTAGCTTCCCGTATTATGTAGTCAAATTCATTCATCAAAACAAGAATTGCTAACTTTTTAGCTTTAGGATTTTTTATAGCGGGCAACTCACAGAACAATCTTTTCAAGGTGGGATGGGTACGAATAAATCTAGTTACAAGTTTCAGAACAAGTGCTGAAATAGCTTCCGCATAAGATTTTGTCCTTTTAAGTATTGGAATATCATCAAGACTTAATTTTCTGACACAATTGGAAAATTCTTGGATATGTTCTTTTCCCATAAAATTCCCTTGCCCCAAAATAAAGTTTTGCCATCCAGATTACCCATATGCTCCATTTTAGGAGTTAGGCCATCATCTGTTTCTGCCATATCAAAGTCACTCATGGTGACGAGTTCAAGCAAATAAGAGATCTGACGAGAAAACGACGAACAAAAAAGAGGGCAAATAAAATGGCAATTTTTTTGTGAAGTGGGGGATAGGAAAATGAGAGGCAAATGGAAAATAATGTAAATTGCGAGGAGATGAGATTTGTGATTAGGAACCTGGTTGATGTTGAAGATCCTCCCCGGCATTCCCAAAAGAGGAAGGGATGATGCAGTATAGCGACAGTAGGTATTTCCCTTAGTGATGAGACCAAGGTTATCGAACCAGTAGGATAACCTCCTCACAACATGTAAACATCACCTGCACCAAATAACAAATACTCGCAACCCGACGTGTTAAAGGGGTTGTCAATCCCTTTCGCGTACGGCGCCTCAAGATAGGCAAATAACGTGAGGTAAAAGTGGCAGATAGGATAAATAGATCGCGGAACAAATAATTGCAGCAAGGTATTTTTTGTATTTCTGGTTTAATAGATCTGAAAATAAATGCAAAGGAAAATAGATCGCAAAGGCAAATATGATGAAAAGAGACCCGGGGGCGTAGGTTTCACTAGTGGCTTCTCTCGAGAAAAATAGCAAACGGTGGGAAAACTATTACTGTTGGGCAATTGATAGAACTTCAAATAATCATGACGATATCCAGGCAATGATCATTATATAGGCATCACATCCAAGATTAATAGACTGACTCCTGCCTGCATCTACTACTATTACTCCACACATCGACCGCTATCCATCATGCATCTAGTCTATTAAGTTCATGGAGAAACGGAGTAATGCAATTAGAACGATGACATGAGTAGACAAGATCTATTTATGTAGAAATAGACCCCATCTTGTTATCCTTAATAGCAATGATACATATGTGTTGTTTCCCTTTCTGTCACTGGGATCAAGAACCATAAGATCGAACCCATCACAAAGCACCTCTTCCCATTGCAAGATAAATAGATCAAGTTGGCCAAACAAAACCCAAATATCGGAGAAGAAATACGAGGCTATAAGCAATCATGCATATAAGAGATCAAAGAAGACTCAAATAACTTTCATGGACGAAAACATAGATCTGATCATAAACCCAAAGTTCATCGGATCCCAACAAACACACCGCAAAAGACTTACATCATATGGATCTCCAAGAGACCATTGTATTGATAATGGAGAGAGAGAGAGAGGAAGCCATCTAGCTACTAACTACGGACCCGTAGGTCTACAAAGAACTAGTCACGCATCATCGGAGAGGCACCAATGAAAGTGGTGAACCCCTCCGTGATGGTGTCTAGATTGGATCTGGTGGTTCTGGACTTTGCGGCGTCTGGAATTGATTTTCGTCGACTCCCCTTGGGTTTCTGGAATATTGGGGTATTTATAGAGCAAAGAGGTGGTTCAGGGGGCACCCGAGGTGGGCACAACCCACCAGGGCGCGCCTGGGCCCCCAAGTGCACCTTGGTGGTTGCTGCCCCCCTCGGAGCACCCCCCTGGTGCTTTCTTGGCCCAATGGATGTCTTCTGGCCCAAAATAATTCCTCAGGAAGTTTCACTGTGTTTGGACTCCGTTTGATATTGATTTCCCGCGATGTAAAAAACATGCAGAAAATAGCAACTGGCACTCGGCACTATGTCAATAGGTTAGTACCAAAAATGATATAAAATGACTATAAAATGATTGTAAAACATCCAAGAATGATAATATAACAGCATGGAACAATAAAAAATTATAGATACGTTGGAGACGTATCAGGTGGGTTTAATGCACCGGCGAAAGTTGTGTGGTACTAGAGTGTCTAGCAAAGGTGGAAGGGTGAGAGTGCATATAATCCATGGACTCAACATTAGTCATAAAGAACTCACATACTTATTGCAAAAAATCTATTAGCCCTCGAAGCAAAGTACTACTACGCATGCTCCTAGGGGATAGGTTGGTAGGATTTAACCATCGCGTGCCCCCGACCTTCACACAAAGATAGACAATCAAGGATAAATTGCGCTCCAGCTTCGTCACATAACTAGAAGACCATATGCGCATGCTAGGGGAATCACAAACCTTAATGCAATTATTTATTTAACTCCACGATTTACTACTAGCATGACTCTAATATCACCATCTTCATATCTCAAAACAAATGCAAGGAATCAAACTTTTCATATATTCAATGCTCTTTATGAAAGTTTTTATTATATATCCTTTGGATGCCTATCATATTAGGACTATATTCATAACCTAAGAAAATTACTACGCTGTTTAAAGAGACTCTCAAAATAATATAAGTGAAGCATGAGGTTCAACAATTTCTATAAAATAAAGCCACTACCATGCTCTAAAAAGATATAAGTGAAGCACTAGAGCAAAAACTGCCCAACTCAAAAGATATAAGTGAAGCACATAGAGTATTCTAATAAATTCATGATTCATGCATGTCCATATCAAAAGGTGTGTACAGCAAGGATAAATGTGGAAAACTAAAAAGAAAAGACTCATATCATACAAGACGCTCCAAGCAAAACACATATCATGTGGTGAATAAAAATATAGGCTCAAGTAAATTTACCGATGGATTGAAGACGAAAGAGGGGATGCCATCCGGGACATCCCCAAGCTTAGATGCTTGGTTATCCTTGAATATTACCTTGGGTTGCCTTGGGCATACTCAAGCTTAGGCTCTTGCCACTCCTTATTCCATAATCCATCAAATCTTTACCCAAAACTTGAAAACTTCACAACACAAAACTCAGCAGAAAACTCATGATATCCGTTAGTATAAGAAAATAAATCACCACTTTTTGGTACTGTTGTGAACTCATTCTTTATTTATATAGGTGTGGTATCTACTCTATTCCAACTTCTTCATGGTTCATACCCCCCGATACTACCCATAGATTCATCCAAATAAGCAAACAACACATAGAAAACAGAATTTGTCAAGAATAGAACAATCTGTAGTAATCAGGAAACTTCGTATACTTCTGTAACTCCAAAAATTCTTAAAAATTAGTACAACTTGGGTAATTTGTATATAAATCTTGTGCAAAAAATTCAGATCAAAATCACGCTTATATGATGTTTGAAAATTGTTTTACTGGGCGCAAAAGTTTCTATTTTTCAGCAAGATCAAATCAACTATCACCGTAAGCCATCCCAAAGGTCTTACTTGGCTCAAACACTAATTAAAACATGAAAATACATCTAAACAGAGGCTAGATGACATATTTATTCAAAAACAAGAACAAAAAATCAAAAATAAAATAAAATTGGGTTGCCTCCCAACAAGCGGTATTGTTTAATGCCTTTTAGCTAGGCATTGGTAATTTTGATGATGCTCACATGAAAGACAAGAATTGGAGCACAAAGAGAGAATCATAAAATATGTGACAAACACATTTAAGTCTAACATACTTTCTATGCATATTCATTTTATAAGCAAACAAATTATCACGGCAAGCAAAAACTAGCATATGCAAAGGAAGAAGAATAAAACATAGACAATCTCAACATGAAGAGAGATAATTTAGTAACATGAAAATTTCGTCGACCATATTTTCCTCTCTCATAATAATTACATGTACGATCATAAGCAAATTCAACAATATAGCTATCACATAACATATTCTCAACACGATCCGCATGCATGCGAAGTTGACACTCTTTCGAAATAGTGGAATTAACATTAACTAAAGTCATGACCTCCCCAAACCCACTTTTATCAAAAATTTCATAAGATTGAACACTCTCCAAATATGTGGGATTATTTTTACCTAGAGTTGATACTCTTCCAAACTCACTTTCATATTCATCATGGGGCTTAAATAAAGTTTCAAGATCATAAGAAACATCATCACCCCAATCATGATTATTGTAATAAGTAGTGGACATAACAAAACTAGCATCCCCAAGCTTAGGTTTTTGCATATTTTTAGCATAATTTACATTAATAGAATTTATAATAACATTAGTGAAATCATGATTTTCATTCAAGGAGCTATCGTGAATCACTTTATAACTTTCTTATTTTAACACTTCATCACAATTTTCCGATTAACAAATTTCAAGCAAAACCTCATAAAGAAAATCTAGTGCACTCAAATCACTAGCAATAGGTTCATCATAGTTGGATCTTTTAAAAAGATTAGTAAGTGGATGAGGATCCATAAGCTTTTTGTTCTTGATTCCCAATAGACACACAATTATGCCAAGCAAACAAGCAAACGAACAAAGTAAGACATAAAGGCAAACGGAAAGAACACAAATAAAATGGAAAATATTTTTGCGATCTTCTGAAAACATTTTAGAAGTGGGGGAGAGGAAAACGAGAGGCAAATGACAAATGATGTAATGCAAGAGATGAGAGTTTATGATGGGTACTCAGTAGGCTTGATGTAGATCTCCCCGGCAATGGTGCCAGAAATTCTTCGTGCTACTTGTTAAGCTTGAATTGGTTTTTCCCTTGAAGAGGAAAGGGTGATGCAGTAAAGTAGAGATAAGTATTTTACTCAGTTAAGAACCAAGGTATCAATCCAGTAGGAGAAACATGAAAGTCCCCAATATATGCACCTACACAAACAATCAAACACTTGCACCCAACGCGATAAAGGGATTGTTAATCCCTTCATGGTCACTTACAAAGGTGAGATCTGATAGAGATAGATATAAAAGATTACTAAAACATAAAAGTAAATAAAACTCAGCGAGATATTTTTGGTATTTTTGGTATATAGATCTGAAAATACAGGCAATGATTATGAATATAGGCATCATGTCTGTGTCAAGTAGACCGACTCCTGCCTGCATCTACTACTATTACTCCACACATCGACCGACTCTTGCCTGCATCTAGAGTATTAAGTTCAAGAGAACAGAGTAACGCTTTAAGTAAGATGACATGATGTAGAGGGATAAACTCAAGCAGTATGATGAAAACCCCATCTTTTTACCTTTGATGGCAACAATACAAATACGTGCCTCGCTATCCCTACTTTGTCACTGGGTGAGGACACCACAAGAGTGAACCCAAAACTAAGCACCTCTCCCATTGCAAGAACTACCAATCTAGTTGGCCAAACCAAACCCATAATTCAAAGAGAAATACAAAGATATCAAATCATGCATATAAGAATTCAGAGAAGATTCAAATAATATTCATAGATAAGTTGATCATAAATCCACAATTCATCGAATCTCGACAAACACACCGCAAAAGAAGATTACATCAAATAGATCTCCAAGAACATCGAGGAGAACATTGTATTGAAGATCAAAGAGAGAGAAAAGGCCATCTAGTTACTGCCTATGGACCCGTAGGTCTGTGGTAAACTACTCACGCTTCATCGGAAGGGCAATAGGGTTGATGTAGAAGCCCTCGATGATTGAATCCCCCTCCGACAAAGTACCGGAAAAGGCCTCCTGATGGGATCTCACGAGGTCAGAGACCTGCGGTGGCATAAAAGTATTTTGGTGGACGCTTCTAGTCGTTTGGGAATATTTGGGAATTTATAGACCAAGAATTAGGATTAGAGGACCTCCGAGGGGCTCACAAGCCAGGGGCGCCCCTCCCCCCCTAGGGCATGCCCTGGAGGCTTGTGGCCTCCTCGGGACTCCTCTGACTTCATCTCCAAGTCCTATGTGTGTCTTCTGGTCCAAGAAAAATCATCGTGAAAATTTTATTTTGGACCCCGTTTGATATTCCTTTTTTGTAAAACTTAAAAATAAGAAAAAAAACAGAAACTGGCACTAGGCTCTAAGTTAATAATTTAGTCCCAAAAATAATATAAAATAGCATATTAATGCATACAAAACATCCAAAACAGACAATATAATAGCATGGAACAATACAAAATTATAGATACGTTGGAGATGTATCACGTAGTCCTAGCATCTCTAGGCTATCTAAGGACATCTCCACTCTAAAATCCTACCTCTATTCTTGTGGCTTAGATTAACCTTCCTCTTGTGGTAAGCCTGCATCTCCTAGCTGGTCACGCAGAGAATGGCAGCGATGAGAAGGTTCGGCCCTTGGTGCAGACCTGAATCCCCGAGCGGTGGTAGCTTCGCATCTCTCTATCTCATGGGGCCAGGTCTCCCAACCATGCCGCGACACTGCCGGCATGGAGGCGGGGGTTCGGGCAGCCGCCGTGGTTTCAGGTGCATTAGCGAGGTCTCTGGGGAATGCGCGGCGAGGGACTGGCACGGCTTTCGGTCGTAGGTTCTACGACGCCAAGCCATAGATCTGAGCCACCGTCTCCACGATAGGCATAGCCATGTGGTAGATGCTTCGTGTGCTCCCTCAATGTAGTGTCCTCTTGCCACCATCCTGAGACAAGATGCAAGCACCATCGTTCTGCTCCTTTAATTTGTTTGAACTTTCTAATAGCCGCATGCTGATTCTGAGCACACTATTTTAGCTAAAACTATGTACCGCAGGTGCAGCTTTGATATGTTTTGATGGAATTACCAACCAAGATGACATCAAGCAGCAGCAATGTAGCCTTTGGTCTCTAACAAGATCAGTTCACCTCACCTTGCAAACTACGACGGCAACAAGATCAACCATCCAGCAACACATTTTCTCTCATGTCCAATACTTTCCTCTGCCATACTGAATCCAATTTATTTTCTTGATGTTTGGCTTTGCACTCTTAAGTGTCTGATGAATTATTAACTTGCAAAGAGTACTTGATGTGGTGGAGATAGTTATAGTACACCAAGGAAAACAAATACGATGTTGATATGTGCAAGTATTGTTTTATTTTCAATATAAAAGTGCCAGATTTAGCTTGTGCAAGGTTCAACATTCGAGGCTGGGTGTGATGAAAGCTTGCAGCCCATAATTGGTATGGTCTTTGTTTGATGGAAATTCAGCGAGTGATGGTGATGTGATCGAAGATGACCCTGTTTTGTTGAGATGGCCGACTTTGTCCTGCTCCAGCTTCGTCGCCCGTCAACCCAACGAATACGAGAGGCATTAACATGAGAAGCACAACGCAGGTACACATGTGCATCTTTCTCTTGATTTTTTCCTACCTCTTTCTTCCGATGCCCTACTCCTAAAACATTTCTTCTTTGTTTGTGTAGATTTTGTTCCTCTATGTTTATAAGGTCTTTGAATAAAATCCAAGAAGGCTGACAGGGTTCGATTTAAGTCATGAGATTTCAATTTTCTAAAATTTAGTGCAAGTCAATGATAACAAGTGAAGTAGTCAAGTGCTGAGACACTTGAGTTGTTCTGTCTCATAAGTTGAATGATCCATTGACGTTGATTGTAAATTAACTACTGAATGCTTATTTCCATGTGCTCTGGTTTTCAGTTTTTCGAATTGTCTCCTTCTCCCCTTTTGTTTCTACATGAGTAGCTCCAAGTGGTTAGCTTTCTTGCATTCAAATCTTCTCTAGGTTTTGCTATGGACGCAGAATTATCATGTTGTTCAGAATCAAAACCAATAACAGTTTATTTTGAGTTTGTGTGCACAAGGTATCCTATTCTTGGGTATCCACACTTTTGATCTAACTTTCACTACTAAGATATCCCACTGACGGCTATCTAGACTACCATCACTTGATGATATCGATTTGATCTAAATTTTGTTGATCGGCATAAACCACTACACAACATTATATGGTAGGAACGACGGGATGTGGGTCAGGAACCTTGTCATGCTCGATGCTTCAACGGATGCTGCAGTCATCTCGACTGGTTAGTCATGATAAACAAGCATATGATAAACCTCATAATCCAGTGTCAGTATGGCTGATTTCCTCTATGTGTTATGCAGCCTACAAGCAGCTTCTAATTGCCTCTGAACTTTTGTTTGCCTTCTTATTTAATCATATGTTTAATTGATAATACACATATATGTGTCTACTTTCACGCAACATCGAGTTGGTTACACATAGTTCCCTGGGTAATGTTCACTTTGGTGAAACATGTTATGTTGAAGAGAAGTATGGAAACCATCTGTCTTCGTTACTGAGAATGGTAGGTCGCTGAAGTTTGTACTGTTGCCAGCTAATAAGATTTTTGCCCTTAAATAAATTCTTAGTTGACAAGTTGATGCTTTTGCCCTTAAATAAATTCTTAGTTAATAAGTTGATGCATTTAGCACAACGACTAAATGCTAGGTGCTATAAGATGATATCATTTTTCTATGCATATGCCAGAACTGAACCACCAACACTGAGCATCAGCAACGTGTAGCACTGTAATCATTGTTGTTCTGGATGTAGAAGACCATGAACGCGTAATGTGCACTTCTTCATATAATGCATTTGATTCTACTCCCTTTGTTCTTAAATATTTGTTTTTTAGAGATTTCAAATGAACTACCACATATAGATGTATATAGACATATTTTAGAGTGTAGATTCACTCATTTTGCTCCGTATGTAGCGATGTAGTCACTTGTTGAAATCTCTAGAAAGACAAGTATTTAGGAACGAAGGGAGAGAGATATACTATATGTATAAGTTTCTATGTATGGGTTACGTTGTATGGGTTACGCTTCATATAATGCATTTGCATTCGATTCTACGATGAACGGTGGCTGGTCCGAGGCCCCGTCGCGGAAATATGCAAGTCCTCCCAAGATTCGGCGGCTCCTTGCTTGCCGCACGCAGCTCACCACTCGGGCCGGAGGCCGGCTTTCAATGCGGTTGGTGGCCACGAGGCCTTCTTAAGCAGGTTTGGAGGGTGCTACTTCCGCTGCCTCAGCAAGCACCACCGCCGGAAAGATTGTTGAGACCCCCTCTGCTATGTCATCTGCGAGCTTCTGGGCCATTTTGCTCGCGAGTGCCCCCAAAATCCTTGCAATGGTCGCGGCGGCTCCGCTTCCAGTAGGGTAGGGCCCCTCCCTGCTCGCGCTATAGTTCACGGCCACCTTCGCTTCCCCACCCCGCCCCCTCCCCCGGCCGCTAAGTGCCCACCCCCCGCGGCGACCATGGCTGAGCTCAGCTTTGTCGGCCCTGCGCATCGCCCCCGCTCTAGCCACAAAGTAGGAGAGTCCACCCCAGCCATCGAGCAGAGTATCTTCTTCCTCCGCCGCCATGCCATCACGCTGCGCGCCGCCGATGGCTTTGTTGGGGAACATAGTAATTTCAAAAAAATCCTACGCACACAAAAGATCACGGTGATGCATAGAATCGAGAGGGGAGAGTGTTATCCACGTACCCTCGTAGACCGTAAGTGGAAGCATTATGACAACGCGGTTGATGTAGTCGTACGTCTTCACGATCGACCGATCCTAGTACCGAACGTACGGCACCTCCGCCATCTGCACACGTTCAGCTCGGTGACGACCCACGAACTCACGATCCAGTAGAGATTCGAGAGAGAGTTCCGTCAGCACGACGGCATGATGACGGTGTTGATGAAGCTACCGACGCAGGGCTTCGCCTAAGCACCACAACGATATGACCGAGGTGGATTATGGTGGAGGGGGGCACCGCACACGGCTAAAGATCAATGATCAACTTGTGTGTCTTGGAGTGCCCCCTGCCCCCGCATATAAAGGAGCAAGGGGGGAGGTGGCCGGCCTATGAGGAGGGCGCTCCAAGGGGGGAGTCCTACTCCCACCAGTAGGACTCCTCTTTCCTAGTAGGAGTAGGAGAAGGGGGAAGGGAAGGAGAAGAGGAGAAGGAAGGACGGGGCCCCGCCCCTCCCACCTAGTCCAATTCGGACTAGGCTTGGGGGGGCACGGTCCAGCCCTAGCCAGCCCCTCTCTCTCTCCCTAAACCCCATTAAGGCCCATATACTCCCCGGGGGGTTCCGGTAATCTCCTAGTACTCTGGTATTTATCCGGCGACCCCCGGAACCCTTCTGGTGTCCGAATATAACCTTTCAATATATCAATTCCTTATGTCTCAACCATTTCGAGACTCCTCGTCATGTCCGTGATCTCATCCGGGACTCCGAACAACCTTCGGTATATCAAAACACATAAACGCATAATACCGATCGTCACCGAACGTTAAGCGTGCGGACCCTACGGGTTCGAGAACTATGTAGACATGACCGAGACACGTCTCCGGTCAATAACCAATAGCGGAACCTAGATGCGCATATTGGCTCCTACATATTCTATGAAGATCTTTATCGGTCAAACCGCATAACAACATACGTTGTTCCCTTTGTCATCAGTATGTTACTTTCCCGAGATTCGGTCGTCGGTATCTCAATACCTAGTCCAATCTTGTTACCGGCAAGTCTTTTTACTCGTTCTGTAATGCATCATCCCGCAACTAACTCATTATTCACATTTCTTGCAAGGCTTATAGTGATGTGCATTACCGAGAGGGCCCAGAGATACCTCTCCGACAATCGGAGTGACAAATCCTAATCTTGATCTATGTCAACTCAACAAGTACCATCGGAGACACCTGTAGAGCACCTTTATAATCACCCAGTTACGTTGTGATGTTTGGTAGCACACAAAGTGTTCCTCCGATATTCGGGAGTTGCATAATCTCATAGTCATAGGAACATGTATAAGTTAGGAAGAAAGCAATAGCAACAAACTAAACGATCAAGTGCTAAGCTAACGGAATGGGTCAAGTCAATCACATCATTATCTAATGATGTGATCCCGTTAATCAAATGACAACTCATGTCTATGGCTAGGAAACTTAACCATCTTTGATTCAATAAGCTAGTCAAGTAGAGGCATACTAGTGACACTTTGTTTGTCTATGTATTCACACATGTACTAAGTTTCCGGTCAATACAATTCTAGCATGAATAATAAACAGTTATCATGACATAAGGAAATATAAATAACAACTTTATTATTGCCTCTAGGGTATATTTCCTTCAGTCTCCCACTTGCACTAGAGTCAATAATCTAGATTACATAGTAATGATTCTAACACCCATAGAGTCTTGGTGTTGATCATGTTTTGCTTGTGAGAGAGGCTTAGTCAACGGGTCTGCAACATTTAGATCCGTATGTATCTTGCAAATCTCTATGTCTTCCTCCTTGACTTGATCGCGGATGGAATTGAAGCATCTCTGATGTGCTTGGTTCTCTTGTGAAATCTGGATCCCTTTGCCAAGGCAATTGCACCAGTACTGTCACAAAAGATTTTCATTGGACCCGATGCACTAGGTATAACACCTAGATCGGATATGAACTCCTTCATCCAGACTCCTTCATTTGCTGCTTCCGAAGCAGCTATGTACTCTGCTTCACACGTAGATCCCGCCACGATGCTTTGTTTAGAACTGCACCAACTGACAGCTCCACCGTTCAATATAAACACGTATCCGGTTTGTGACTTAGAGTCATCTGGATCAGTGTCAAAGCTTGCATCGACGTAACCATTTACGACGAGCTCTTTGTCACCTCCATAAACGAGAAACATATCCTTAGTCCTTTTCAGGTATTTCGGGATGTTCTTGACCGTTGTCCAGTCATCCACTCCTGGATTACTTTGGTACCTCCCTGCTAAACTAATAGCAAGGCACACATCAGGTCTGGTACATAGCATCGCATACATGATAGAGCCTATGGATGAAGCATAGGGAACACCTTTCATTTTCTCTCTATCTTCTGCAGTGGTCGGGCATTGAGTCTGACTCAACTTCACACCTTGTAACACAGGCAAGAACCCTTTATTTGCTTGATCCATTTTGAACTTCTTCAAAACTTTATCAAGGTATGTGCTTTGTGAAAGTCCAATTAAGTGTCTTGATCTATCTCTATAGATCTTGATGCCCAATATATAAGCAGCTTCACCGTGGTCCTTCATTGAAAATTCTTATTCAAGTATCCTTTTATGCTATCCAAAAATTCTACATCATTTCCTATCAACAATATGTCATCCACATATAATATTAGAAATGCTACAGATGTCCCACTCACTTTCTTGTAAATACAGTCTTCTCCAAAAGTCTGTATAAAACCATATGCTTTGATCACACTATCAAAACGTTTATTCCAACTTCGAGATGCTTGCACCAGTCCATAGATGGATCGCTGGAGCTTACACACTTCTTTAGCATCCTTTGGATCGATAAAACCTACAGGTTGCATCATATACAACTCTTCTTCCAGAAATCCATTCAGGAATGCAGTCTTTACACCCATTTGCCAAATTTCATAATCATAAAATGCGGCAATTGCTAACATGATTCGGACGGACTTAAGCATCGTTACAGGTGAGAAGGTCTCATCATAGTCAACTCCTTGAACTTGTCAAAAACCTTTCACAACAAGTCGAGCTTTGTAGACAGTAATATTACCGTTAGCGTCAGTCTTCTTCTTAAAGATCCATTTATTCTCGATGGCTTGCCGATCATCGGGCAAGTCAACCAAAGTCCACACTTTGTTCTCATACATGGATCCCATCTCAGATTTCATGGCCTCAAGCCATTTCGCGGAATCTAGGCTCATCATCGCTTCCTCATAGTTCGTAGGTTCGCCATGGTCAAGTAACATGACCTCCAGAACAGGATTACCGTACCACTCTGGTGCGGATCTTATTCTGGTTGACCTAAGAGGTTCGGTAGTAACTTGATCTGAAGTGTCATGATCATTATCATCAGCTTCCTCACTAATTGGTGTAGGGATCACAGGAACTGATTTCTGTGATGAACTACTTTCCAATAAGGGAGCAGGTACAGTTACCTCATCAAGTTCTACTTTCCTCCCACTCACTTCTTTCGAGAGAAACTCCTTCTCTAGAAAGGATCCATTGTTAGCAACGAATATCTTGCCTTCGGATCTATGATAGAAGGGGTACCCAATAGTCTCCTTTGGGTATCCTATGAAGACACATTTCTCCGATTTGGGTTCGAGCTTATCAGGTTGAAGCTTTTTCACATAAGCATCACTGCCCCAAACTTTAAGAAACGACAACTTTGATTTTTTTGCCAAACCACAGTTCATAAGGCGTTGTCTCAACGGATTTAGATGGTGCCCAATTTAACGTGAATGCAGCCGTCTCTAAAGCATAACCCCAAAACGATAGCGGTAAATCAGTAAGAGACATCATAAATTGCACCATATCTAATAAAGTACGATTACAATGTTTAGACACACCATTACGCTGTGGTGTTCCGGGTGGCATGAGTTGCGAAACTATTCTGCATTGTTTCAAATGAAGACCAAACTCGTAACTCAAATATTCTCCTCCACGATCAGATCGTAGAAACTTTATTTTCTTGTTATAATGATTTTCCACTTCACTCTGAAATTCTTTGAACTTTTCAAATGTTTCAGACTTATGTTTCATTAAGTAGATATACCCATATCTACTCAAATCATCTGTGAAGGTGAGAAAATAACGATACCCGCCGCGAGCCTCAATATTCATCGGACCACATACATCAGTATGTATGATTTCCAACAAATCTGTTGCTCGCTCCATTGTTCCGGAGAATAGAGTTTTAGTCATCTTGCCCATGAGGCATGGTTCGCAAGTACCAAGTGATTTATAATCTAGTGATTCCAAAAGTCCATCAGAATGGAGTTTCTTCATGTGCTTTACACCAATATGACCCAAACGGCAGTGCCACAAATAAGTTGCACTATCATTATCAACTCTGCATCTTTTGGCTTCAATATTATGAATATGTGTATCACTACTATCGAGATTTGATAAAAATAGACCACTCTTCAAGGGTGCATGACCATAAAAGATATTACTCGTATAAATAGAACAACCATTATTCTCAGATTTAAATGAATAACCGTCTCGCATCAAACAAGATCTAGATATAATGTTCATGCTCAATGCTGGCACCAAATAACAATTATTCAGGTCTAAAACTAATCCTGAAGGTAGATGTAGAGGTAGCATGCCGACCGCGATCACATCGACTTTGGAACCATTTTCCACACACATCGTCACCTCGTCCTTAGCTAATCTTCGCTTAATCCGTAGTCCCTGTTTTGAGTTGCAAATATTAGCAACAGAACTAGTATCAAATACCCAGACACTACTGCGACCATTAGTAAGGTACACATCAATAACATGTATATCACATATACCTTTGTTCACCTTGCCATCCTTTTTATCCGCCAAATGCTTGGGGCAGTTCTGCTTCCAGTGACCAGTCCCTTTGCAGTAGAAGCACTCAGTCTCAGGCTTAGGTCCAGACTTGGGCTTCTTCACTTGAGAAGCAACTTGGTTGTCATTCTTCTTGAAGTTCCCCTTCTTCCCTTTACCCTATTTCTTGAAACTGGTGGTCTTGTTGACCATCAACACTTGATGCTCCTTCTTGATTTCTACCTTTGCAGCCATTAGCATCGCGAAGAGCTCAGGAATTGTCTTATCCATCCCTTGCATATTATAGTTCATCATGAAGCTCTTGTAGCTTGGTGGCAGTGATTGAAGAATTCTGTCAATGACACTATCATCCGGAAGATTAACTCCCAGTTGAATCAAGTGATTATTATACCCAGACATTTTGAGTATATGTTCACTGACAGAACTATTCTCCTCCATCTTGCAGTTGTAGAAATTATTGGAGACCTCATATCTCTCAATCCGGGCATTTACTTGAAATACTAACTTCAACTCCTGGAACATCTCATATGCTCCATGATGTTCAAAACGTCATTGAAGTCCCGGTTCTAAGACGTAAAGCATGGCACACTGAACTATCGAGTAGTCATCAGCTTTGCTCAGCTAGACATTCATAACGTCCGGTGTTGCTCCTGCAGTGGGTCTTGCACCTAGCGGTGCTTCCAGGACGTAATTCTTCTGTGCAGCAATGAGGATAATCCTCAAGTTATGGACCCAGTCCGTGTAATTGCTACCATCATCTTTCAACTTAGCTTTCTCAAGGAATGCATTAAAATTCAACGGCACAACAACACGGGCCATCTATCTACAACAACATAGACATGCAAAATACTATCAGGTATTAAATTCATGATAAATTAAAGTTCAATTAATCAAATTACTTTAAGAACTCCCACTTAGATAAACATCCCTCTAATCATCTAAGTGACCACGTGATCCATATCAACTAAACCATGTCCGATCATCACGTGAGATGGAGTAGTTTTCAATGGTGAACATCACTATGTTGATCATATCTACTATATGATTCACGCTCGACCTTTCGGTCTCAGTGTTTCGAGGCCATATCTGCATATTCTAGGCTCATCAAGTTTAAACCGAGTATTCTTCATATGCAAAACTGGCTTGCACCCGTTGTATGTGAATGTAGAGCTTATCACACCCGATAATCACACAGTGTCTCAGAATGACGAACTTTCGCAATGGTGCATACTCAGGGAGAACACTTATACCTTGAAATTTAGTGAGAGATCATCTTATAATGCTACCGTCAATCTAAGCAAAATAATATGCATAAAAGATAAACATCACATGCAATCAATATAAGTGATATGATATGGCCATCATCATCTTGTGCCTTTGATCTCCATCTCCAAAGCACCGTCATAATCACCATAATCACTGGCGCGACACCTTGATCTCGTAGCATCGTTGTCGTCTCGCCAACTATTGCTTCTACAACTATCGCTACCGCTTAGTGATAAAGTAAAGCAATTACATGGCGATTGCATTTCATACAATAAAGTGACAACCATATGGCTCATACCAGTTGCCGATAACTCTTTTACAACACATGATCATCTCATACAATAAAATATAGCATCATGTATTGACCATATCACATCACAACATGCCCTGCAAAAACAAGTTAGACGTCCTCTACTTTGTTGTTGCAAGTTTTACGTGGCTGCTACGGGCTAAGCAAGAACCGTTCTTACCTATGCATCAAAACCACAACGACATTTCGTCAAGTATGTGTTGTTTTAAAATTCACAAGGACCGGGCGTAGCCACACTCGATTCAACTAAAGTTGGAGAAACTGACACCCGCCAGCCACCTGTGTGCGAAGCACGTCGGTAGAACCAGTCTCGCGTAAGCGTACGCGTAATGTCGGTCCAGGCTGCTTCATCCAACAAACCGCCGAATCAAAGTATGACATGCTGGTAAGCAGTATGACTAGTATTGCCCACAACTCACTTGTGTTCTACTCGTGCATATAACATCTACGCATAATCCTGGCTCTGATACCACTGTTGGAGAACGTAGTAATTTCAAAAAAATCCTATGCACACGCAAGATCATGGTGATGCATAGCAACGAGAGGGGAGAGTGTCTTCCACGTACCCTCGTAGACCGTAAGCGGAAGCGTTATGACAATGCGGTTGATGTAGTCGTACGTCTTCATGATCGACCGATCCTAGTACCGAACGTACGGCACCTTCGTGATCTGCACACGTTCAGCTCGGTGACATCCCACGAACTCACGATCTAGTAGAGCTTCGAGGGAGAGTTCCGTCAGCACGAGGGCGTGATGACGGTGTTGATGAAGCTACCGACGCAGGGCTTCGCCTAAGCACCGCAACGATATGACTGAGGTGGATTATGGTGGAGGGGGGGCACCGCACATGGCTAAAGATCAATGATCAACTTGTGTGTCTTCTGGTGCCCCCCTGCCGCCGTATATAAAGGAGCAAGGGGGAGGCGGCCGGCCTAGGAGGAGGGCGCGCCAAGGGGGGGAGTCCTTCTCCCACCGGGAGTAGGACTCCCCTTTCCTAGTAGGAGTAGGAGAAGGGGGAAGGGAAGGAGAGGAGGAGAAGGAAGGAGGGGGCGCCGCCCCTCCCCCTAGTCCAATTCGGACTAGGCTAGGGGGCGGGGCACACGGCCCAGCCCTAGACAGCCCTCTCTCTCTCCCTAAAGCCCATTAAGGCCCATATACTCCCCGGGGGGTTCCGGTAACCTCTCGATACTCCGGTATTTATCCGGTGACCCCCGGAACCCTTCCGGTGTCCGAATATAACCTTCCAATATATCAATCTTCTATGTCTCGACAATTTCGAGACTCCTCGTCATGTCCGTGATCTCATCCGGGACTCCGAACAACCTTCAGTACATCAAAACACATAAACTCATAATAGCGATCGTCACCGAACGTTAAGCGTGCGGACCCTACGGGTTCGAGAACTATGTAGACATGACCGAGACACATCTCCGGTCAATAACCAATAGCGGAACCTGGATGCTCATATTGGCTCCTACATATTCTACAAAGATCTTTATCGGTCAAACCGCATAACAACATACGTTGTTCCCTTTGTCATCGGCATGTTACTTGCCCGAGATTCGATCGTCCGTATCTCAATACCTATTTCAGTCTTGTTACCGGCAAGTATCTTTACTCATTCCGTAATGCATCATCCCACAACTAACTCATTAGTTACATTTCTTGCAAGGCTTATAGTGATGTGCATTACTAAGAGGGCCCAGAGATACCTCTCCGACAATCAGAGTGACAAATCCTAATCTTGATCTATGCCAACTCAACAAGTACCATCGGAGACACCTGTAGAGCACCTTTATAATCACCCAGTTATGTTGTGATGTTTGGTAGCACACAAAGTGTTCCTTCAGTATTCGGGAGTTGCATAATCTCATAGTCATAGGAACATGTATAAGTCATGAAGAAACCAATAGCAACAAACTAAACGATCAACTGCTAAGCTAACGGAATGGGTCAAGTCAATCACATCATTATCTAATGATGTGATCCTGTTAATCAAATGACAACTCATGTCTACGGCTAGGAAACTTAACCATCTTTGATTCAACGAGCTAGTCAAGTAGAGGCATACTTGTGACACTTTGTTTGTCTATGTATTCACACATGTACTAAGTTTCCGGTTAATACAATTCTAGCATGAATAATAAACATTTATCATGATATAAGGAAATATAAATAACAACTTTATTATTGCCTCTAGGGAATATTTCCTTCAGGCTTATGCGCTACCTCGCCAATGGTTGTCGGCCGAGCCCTGGAGACGCAGCTTTGCGTCTCGCCGCACCATCTGCGGGTGACGGCGCACAACCGGAGGATTTCTTTGTCATCTTCATGCAGCCGGCCCACCACGACAACGCGGTTCGCCGTGACTCTCTGCGCGTCGACGGCCCCAACTTTGCCATCGCGCCATGAGGGGGAACAACCATGCCGGCCACGGCACCTTCAACCTCCACATGCACTGCATCATCGAGCACTTGCCCCAGCAATAGTGGACTCTGGAGAGCATCCAAGAAGTCTTCAGCGACAAGGTGCGCATCGACCGGCTGGACAGCCGGACCATGGAACATGATCACACCAATACTTTCGCCTGCTGGGTGTGGGTCTGGGACATGGCGTTCATCCTAACGAGGCACACCTACTAGAAGCTGCAGCAAGGCGCCGGCAGAGTGGAGGAGATGGAGGGCTTCTCGCGTGCCTGACCGTAGAGTGGTCCTCTCGCCCGGCGCGGAGCAATACAACCTGCTCATCCACGTCGACAGGGTCGAAGACTGCCCCTCCCCCCTCCCCCCGCTCCCCGAGATCATCACACTCCACCCAGAGTGGCCTGCCCTCCTCTGGCCCCGACCACGACAATGACCTGCTGTGCACCTACCCCGGCACCTGGATCATGCAAGTCGAAGACGGCCAACCCATGGAGTAGCACCGCCGGCAGCAGCGCGCTCCTGTGGTGGACACGGGCTGTCGTGGGCTCCCTGGGGACGGACCCCGCCACGACAACGACGGTCAGGGCGGGGGTGATGGCGGCCGCCTGTCCTAGAAGGACACGCTACTAGGCCGGGGCCATGGCCAAAGTGCCCAGGTCGATGGTGGTGAGGCCACGAGCAAGGAGCGCCAGCGCAGCCGCTCCCCTCTAGCTTGCCACTCAAGGAGCTCCAAAGGCCACGGGCAGCACGGTGGCCGCTCATCCATACAGGCCTACCCAAGCAAGAAGCAGCAAGCAAAAGCAAAGCTCGCCAGCCAAGTCCATGTCCCAACCCCTGCCGCGTCCTCACGCACCCCGGTTGCGGCTTCGATCGGCTCTAGTTCCACGCAAGATGAGGTCGCAGAGTTCTTCGCCATGGCCGAGAAGGCGCTCGCCGCCCCTTCCCTGCATGATGCGGCTGTGTGCTCCTGGACGAGGAGATCGCCACCTCCGTCGCGGCGCCTCTGGAGTTCCAAGACAACGCCAATCCAGAGAAGGGCAAAATCGCGGTGAGGGAACCGGACGTCTTCGGCCCCACGCTATCTAGGCCACGCCATGCCCCGGAGCATTTCAGCTACCTGATTCTGTCGAGCGCTGCCACGGTCTCCATCCAGCTTGGTGTAGTGACCCAGCAGCTTCAGCTCCTGGAGATCGACGAGCCAAGGGAGGTTCCACGACGCCTCTTCAACGACAAGCCGACCTCCCTGCTCAGACCAGCACCGACCAAGCGCAACTCTACCCCACCAAAGATGCGGGCGACCTCTGTCCCTCCTCCACGACAGAGCGCATGCTAGGCTGCCCAAAACTGTAAGGTGCCTGTGGCGCAGCGCGGCATGCTCAGGCTGGTGCAAGGTCTCGGTCTCCTGGGCCCCAAAGAGCAGATGATCAAGAAGGCGGCAAAAGCGTTGATCCGCAGGTTCGGCGAGCCCCTCTCGGATGATGACATCGCCATCATCATGAAGCTCACCAACATGGAGAAGAGCGCTCTTCGCATTGAGGCGGGGCTCAATGGTCCCGATGGCGTCACCGAGGAGGCCGTAGTGTGATCATGTTAGCGCGGCCAGATCTTCTTTGTAGTAGTAGTAGTTTCCGGCGGCGTCCAACACTCGGCTGGCTAGAGTTAGGCTTCGTTTCCCTCTGTTGTTCTAGTTGTTGCTTGTGGTTCGAGTTGCACCGCCGTAGTTTGGGGTCTATTGGTGATCGGGGGCGTCCCCCGGAGAGACGGTGGGTGTACCAGTGCAGTTTTTATCTTAGTAAGTGTAGTCGCTGGAGATCTCCCTCGTGTCCCCATGAATGACGACAACTCCACCCCCCCCCCCGATCATGTGCTAGAACGTGCACGACTTAAACTCTCCGACCATGAGGGAGGCAGAGCGTGAGGTGGTCGCGGCTCACCTAGCCGCCATCCTTTGCTCCCAAGAGACAAAATTAGATGTTTGGACTCCTGAACTAGCACGCGACATCGACGGTGGCACCCTGCTCGGTTGTGTCGTGCTGCCGGCCATCGATACGCGTGGAGGCGTCGCCATCCTTTGGAACAAGGACATAGTTTTAGTAGACACCCATGCCATAGGTCAGTTCGCAATCACGATGAGGATTACCCTAGCCTGCAACCTCACGCGCTTCTGGCTCACCACGGTCTACAGACCGGCCGAGGACATGAACAAAGACGACTTCCTTGCCGAGCTAGCCTAGTCTACTCCTCCAGCCACCGAGCCCTGGCTCATCAACGGCGACTTCAAAATAATCTACGAGGCCAGGGACAAAAACAACCACAACCTAAACAGGAGATTTATGGGCCATTTTAGAGCTGCGATCGATGGAGCTGGGCTACGCCAGATCAAGTGCAACAATCGCAGATTCACTTGGAGTAGCGAGAGAGAAAATCCAACCCTAGTTAGCATTAATAAGTTCTTCTGCAACACGCATTGGGAGACCCTGTTCCCGCATGTCCTCCTCATAGCGGCGTCCACTGTGTGCTCAGATCACTGCCCACTCATGCTTGCGGATGCGACTAGGCCTCGATGACGAGGAGGGTTCAAATTTTAATCCTTCCGGTCGTGTTTCCCGCGCTTCCTCGACACAGTCTCTGGAGCCTGGTCACGCCCGACGTGCCTCGACCTGCACTTTCTCCCGCCTCCGCATCAAGATGAGCAGAACTGCCAAGGATCTCCGCATTTGGAGCAGAAATCTGATCGAGGACACAAAGCTCCAATTCCACATTGCATGTGAAGTAATCTCGCCCCTCGATGTGGCCCAGGAGCGACGGCGGCTCACGGATGCCGAGTCTGAGCTCAGGAAAGGACTGAAGACCAAGCTTCTCGGCCTTGCAGCGATTGAGCGCTGTAGGAAAAGGCAAGCCTCACGCCTCACATGGCTGCGTGCAGGCAATGCCCCACCAAGTTCTTCATGGCCAAGATCAGCTCAAGAAGGCGCAAGAACTTCATCCATGCTCTGAAGGTCGGAGAAAATGTTGTGATGGCGCATGTAGAAAAGGAAAAAGCAATCCACGACCACTTCAGTAGCATTTTGGGCACTCCTCAACATCGACCCACGTCAATCAACTGGGCTCAGCTCCAAATGCCAACGGTGCAGGGAGGAGGACTAGACAACCCATTTACAGAACAGGAGGTCTGGGCTGCGATCAAGGCCTAGCCAGCTGAGAAATCCCCAGGGCCGGACGGTTACTGTGGAATGTTCTTCTGATCATGTTGGAGCATTATAAAGGAAGATATCATGCAAGCTTTCCACCAATTCTACCACCTGGCCGGACAGAATTTTGGGGCCCTGAACTCTGCGATCGTCGTGCTCATCCCCAAGAAAGACGGAGCTGACTGCATTAGTGATTTTAGACCGATCAGCCTGATCCACTCAATAGAGAAGCTGATTTCCAAGGTGCTCTCAATCCGTCTTGCAGCAGTAGTGCAGTCCATCATCTCGCCATCCCAGACGGCCTTCCTGAAGACTAGATGTCTGCACGACAGCTTTGTCTACGTCGAAAATTGCGTAAGTGTCTGCACCATAGGAAGACACCGACGGTTCTCCTCAAGCTTGATATCTCAAGGGCATTCTATAATGTATCCTGGGAATATATCCTCGAGCTGTTGATGACGCTAGGGTTTAGTGCTCGCTGGAGGGATTAAATCACGCTGCTGCTCGCCACCTCATCCTCGGCCTTCCTGCTTAACGGATCACCCGCCGCGCAAATTGTTCACCGCCGAGGACTGCGACAGGGCGACCCTCTATCCCCTCTCCTCTTCATCATCGCGATCGACCCCATCCACCAACTACTTCAAGCCGCAGAGGACGCGCTCGAGATCATGCTGGTGCCAGGGAGAGAGATCAAGCTTAGGGTGAGCCTATACGCTCACGATGCAATAATCTTCGCAAACCCCGACAAGGAGGAAATCGACCACCTGATGTGCATCCTACAAAGCTTCGGTGACACCTCGGGCCTGCGGATAAACCTTGCCAAGTCCACGGCTACGTCGATCCAATGCAACAACATCAACCTGGGTTTAGTTCTTCAAGCTTTCCACTTTCCGATAAGATACGTAGGTCTACCCCTCACCACGGGCCGGCTACACCTAGTTCACCTGCAATTCATCCTCGATCGCGTCCGTGCCCAGCTCGCGGGCTGGAAGGGACTAATGCTCTCCATTGCGGGCAGGCGCGTCCTGGTTCGCTGCGTCCTCTCTGCCCTACCCACCTTTGCCCTTACTGCGCTTCGAGTACCCAAGAAGCTCATGAAGGAAATTGACAAATGCAGACGACGCTTTCTGTGGGGAAAGGATCAAGAGCTCTCTGGCGGCAGCTTCAAGGTCAACTGGGAACGGGTCTGCTCCCCGATCGAGCATTGTGGGCTCGGCGTACTGAACCTGTCAAAGTTCAGTCGCACTCTCTGTCTGCGATGGCTCTGGCACAGCTGGAAAAACACCTCTCGGCCCTGGGTGGGAACGGAGCCCCCGTGCGATGCCTCGGACCAGGCCCTCTTCAATGCCGCGATGACGGTGACTATTGGCAACGGCAAGACGGCGAGCTTCTGGCATAGCTCATGGCTAGAGGCGGTGTCGCTGAAGTTCTACTTCCCAACCCTCTTCAAGCATTCAAGACGCAAGGGCAGAACGGTGGCTCAAGCCATAGCTGGCGATTGATGGATCTCGGACTTGGCACATGGCAACACCAGTGACCTGGTCAGCGAGGTTCTAAACCTGCATCCTCTTATTCAACACCAGCAGCTCACCCTGCAAGATGAAGACCAGGACCAGATTCGCTAGAATTTTGAGGGATCAGGCCAGTACAACTCCCACTCTGCTTACACCTTGTAGTTCCTCGGATCGACGATGGGCATGTACAAGGACCTGGTCTGGGTTACTTGGGCTCCGGCGAAGCTCAAGCTTTTTGCATGGCTCCTCCACTAAAACAGACTGTGGTGCAACGACCGTCTTCAACGTAGGGCTGGACCAACAACTACTTCTGCCAACTCTGCCTTAGAAACCTTGAGAGCTCTGCAACTCTGCCTTAGAAACCTTGAGAGCTCTGCGCACTGGGAATGCACTTTCAGGAGGATGATCTGGGCTGAGCTATCCTCTTGGCAGTACTGAGAGGGTTTGAATCATGCTCGCCAAATCAACGACAACAGCTCTCTGGAGAAGGTGGCTAACATGGTTTCAACGTAGGGCTGGACCAACGACTACTTCTGCCAACTCTGCCTTAGAAACCTTGAGAGCTCTGCGCACTTATTCTGGGAATGCACTTTCAGGAGGACGATCTGGGCTGAGCTATCCTCATGGCAGCACTGTCAGGGTTTGAATCATGCTCGCCAAATCAACGACAACAGCTCTCTGGAGAAGGTGGCTAACATGGTCTCCACTGCGTTTTCAGGCGGGACATCTCTTAGCCCCTCCCTTTTCTTATCTCCTTGATCCCAGGATCACCACATTTGTCACTATTACCATTGCTCCCTGCTTAAATGAATGAAACTCCAGTCTTGGCTGGCACTTCCAAAAAAAGAAAGATAATTTCCTACATGACGTTCGTATGCGGCATTTCTTTTCTTTGACTAATTTACTTGCTGGTGATTACATAAAGAAACGGTGAGATATTTAGTTTGCTCATGAGCTAATGTTCACTTTGCAAACACAGTTGCTGAACCATGTGCTTAACCAGCCTCTAGTAGGCAAAGAGTGCGCCACCTTGTCGCCCCGCCGAATCATCCCAAGGTGAAGCCGTGAAGGAAGAAACGCTCGGCGAAGGAAGATGAAATGGGGGAAAGCGCGTGCTCCAGTACCGGACCCAGCACTCGCGACGGGCGTCCAAGTCTAATCACGAAGCTTAAATCGCATCCAAGCTTAACCACGAAGCAGCAGAGGACTACAACAAAGCTAACATCCTAGTACACACCGGAGGGGGAACACGATGCCTAAATCTACAAAGTGGTTTCTCAAACACACTGAGCAACCACGCACGTGTCAGACCACACTACGTAAAACACGAAAGCAAAGCTACATGGAAGACTACATCCATCCGCACGGAGACGACGAGCCTAGCAGGCGGTGCTCATCTGCAGGCGACGAGCCAGGTGAACGAGGTGCCACGTCAGGGCCATCAGGGACAGCACGTTGCACAGGGACGAGTAGCTGTTGAGCTGCTTCAGCCGCTTGTTCAGCCTCACCACCTTGCTCTTGGCCATCTCCGCGTCGGGCGCCGTCACCGAGGTCGTCGTCGTCGTGGTCTTCGCCGCCCTGACGGTGGCGGTTCCCGTCGTGCCGTCCACCGGGCTGCGGGCTCCTGCTGCCGTGGGGGTGGCTGTGGTGGTCGTGGCGGCCGTGGCCACGGTGACGGCCGGCGGGTCGATGATGTCCGCCATGTCCCTTCCTCTGCCTTCTTCCTTCTCCACTTTCATCCTCTCGAACATCACCTGCGCAGAAGACGA
This sequence comes from Triticum aestivum, assembly GCF_018294505.1. Taxonomy (NCBI): domain Eukaryota; kingdom Viridiplantae; phylum Streptophyta; class Magnoliopsida; order Poales; family Poaceae; genus Triticum; species Triticum aestivum. The sequence continues at coordinate 468,031,070 of NC_057798.1, read as the reverse complement.
GTAAATCTGCATTAGAGAGAATGATTTGCAACGAACGACGGGATCTAGTAACACAAAGAAATAGTACTACCTTGGTGGCTTTTGGCTCGAGAAGCAGCATGTTGGCGAGGACCAGTCCCAGCGCGCTGAGCAAGTTGAAGCTCTGGGCGCGCGCCGCGAAGGAACTACGCTCGCGGCCGAGCAGGTGCGCCGCGAGGGCCAGGCCGACGCAGTAGGCCATGGCGCGGAAGTACACTGGGTACAGCTTGCTCTGCACCACGCCGAGCTGCTGCCGGGGCAGCGAGGCAGCGAGGACGTGGCTCGATACGAACGTCACCCACACGCACGCGCCGTAGGCCGTGGCGAACCCCAGCAGGTGCATCATGGCCGTCGCGGTGCGCGCGGCCTCCATGGGCGCGCCGAGCAGGTATGAGGCGGCGTCGGACGCCACCTCACGGGCCCGCCTAGCGATGTCGGTCAGGTTCTTGGTCACCTCGCCGGCCTTCGCCTTGGCGACCTCCTCGGCCCGCGCCACCTTCTCGGCCGCGCTCTCAGCGGCATCCTCAGCGTAATCCTCTGCACGCTCTGCAATGTCAGAGACCTTGTCTTTGGCGTTCTTTGCAGCTTCAGAGACCTTGCCCTTGGCACTGGTCACTGTCTCGGCTGCTCGGTCCTTCACGTGCGATGCCTTCTCCTTGGCTTCACCGGCGGCTTCTGAAACCTTGTCTTTGGCATTCGTCACTGTTTCAGCTGCTTTGTCCTTCACGTCTGCTGCCTTCTCCTTGGCTCCACCGGCTGCTTCAGAGACCTTGTCCTTGGCACTCCTCACGGTTCCAGCCGCTCCATCCTTGATGTGTGCTGCCTTCTCCTTGGCTCCACCGGCTGCTTCGGAGACCTTGTCCTTGGCACTCGTCGCAGCGCCCTTCGCCTCTGGTGCAGCGTCGAACACCTTGTCCTCCGCTTTGTCCTTGGCACCAGAGAGCGTCTCCCCGGCAGCTGTCACCGTGTCCTCCGCGCCATCTTTGACGCGGGAGACCCCGTCTCTCGCGCCCTCCTCCAACCCCTTGGCGGCGCCGCAGAGCTTGTCCTTGCAGCGCTTCACCGCGCCGAACACCTTGCCCGTGGCGCTCTCCTTGGCATTGGACAGCTTCTCCTTGCCATCCTCCGCCGCGCCAGCCACCTTGTCCGCCGCGTTGGAGACGGCTCCCCTGGCCTCATCCGACACCGTTTCTTTCGCCTCAAGGCCGTCGAGAGCGTGTGGGGCCAAGACGTGCGTCTCTTTGGCGTCGCCGTGGCCCGGGGTGAGCGGGAGCTCGCGCTCGTACTCGACGATGACGACGCGGCGGCCCTCCCGGAGGACATGCTCACCGTGCTGCTGGGCCGGCGGGGTAGGCGCTGGCGACCAAACGCCGGCCGCGGCCAGGGTGGAGAGGACGAGGCATACGGCTACAACGTTTATCATGATGGGATATCGCATTGGGAGTGAGTGTAGGCTGAGGCTGAGCTAAGAAGGTTTGGACAAGCAGTTTCTTGCCACTGTCGGGCCGCTTAAATCCGCGGGCGGCGGCGGACCTCGGATGGTTGTAGAAGGAGGAAGACGGGGCGAAGTTAGAACACGTGGAGAGCTCGTAGTAGAGGTGGCGGCGCGCGCGGTGCCGCGGCGACACGCGTTAACTGTACGTGTCACGGTGTTGCGGCGCCTTGGGAATCGCGCGCGGGCGTCGGCCGGTGGAGCACCGGCCAGAGCATAACGTTGCTGGTCGAGTTCAACAGTCAAACGCACTGGTACCGCTCGACACGGCCGATTGCATGTGTCATGTGTGGTCCTTATTTGCTTGAATCGACTAAAACTCGATGACAAACGATGCAAGTTAAGCTTTAAGAGCATATCTAATACCTGTCTTATTTTGAGCACGAAGATAGAATGTTGTACTCGACCGTGGCAACAACTTATAATAATAATTTACAAACAACGACACATCATGACAACAAAGCATACTCATTCGTGGGCTAGCTATTGTGGTGCAGCGGCCTAGCATGAATGCACCATGAGGTTCTTTTAGTTTTAGGGCCGTGAAATTTATGTACATATAATATATTTAATATGTGGATAAATAATATATAAGGCCGATTTTTCAGATTATATGCGGGTACATGGGTACACGGTATGGGTTATACTAATCATACTCATACCCACTACACCCGATGGCTATGAAAATTTTCTATTCATGTATTTATGGGTATATTTTTTGACCTATACGCTTGCCCTAATAGGGGTTTTACCCGTATGATACGTGAGTAATGGGTACCCATTGACATTTCTAATAGAGCACCCAAATCAACATTTAAAAAAAACATTTGAACTACTTCAACCATATTTCATGTTCAACTATGTTTGAAACATGGAATATGTTTTATTTGAAAAAAACATATTTCATGTTTCAAACATAGCTGAAATACGGCGTGCCACGTAAACTACGACAAGCAAACTACGAACACTACAGCTTATTTACATTGATATCATCAGACCCATCGCTCTCCATGTCGGAATCGACGTTGATCGCATCGGAGGCTCCTACATTCTTATTACTAAACAGTATAATTCAGCTAGCTAGGAGCCCCCACGGCGCTTCGAGTCTTTTAGCTATCGGATCACATTCACCTACGCGCAGGATTGACTGGTCGTCGGTTTACGCTAATTAATTCCTGTTCGTTTGCTCGTAGCACCTTTTTCGGGGCCGCTGCTCCGCGAATTGAGTTACAATTTGTGTCCATAATCGGGCGTAAGGTCGAAGGCCCACGAGGTGCAGTCGAACACGCAAAGCAGGAGCCTGATTCGTTCTCGCCAATTCTATCCCTGTTCCATGTTCCTGGGCGTTGCGCCGCCGCCATCCTCCTTGTGCCTCGGCGGTGCCATCTACTGGCCCTCTACTCTTCCTTCTACGGTGCCCTACCACGTTAAGTGAATCGGTGATGTGCCATATCTTTTTAAATATTTACATTTATGTGAGGCTATGAGTGCCGTGGCGGTGGATGTGTACCTCAAGCCTCAAGAGCGCTCAGATCAATTTGCTGCTGCAGCTGATTCTTGCGGTGTTTTCATTCGCCTCTCAGTAGGGCAATTGGGCTTCCTTATCCATCTCTCAACTATGCTTGGGTACAAATTCTTTTTTGTCGTGCTTCGTAGAAAGATTGCACGAGCCAATGGGCATGTCTGAGACTCTGAATCGGGAACAGCTCGAAGGATTGCTATATATTCGCCTGCTGTCATTTCTGCTTCCATTTCTCCCTTACTTGCCTTATTTCAGTTAGGTTTCCCTCCTTTAGTCAGCCTTGCCGTTCACTTATTAAGCAAGTATATCTTCCTGTAAAGTTCATTTGAAGTCATCTACTTGAAGAAGCGACGCAAAGTTTGAACAGGCAGGTTGTGGCTTTTCTTTGGAGTCCAGCGGTGCTCTACCTCCCACAATGCTATGTCTAAAGTATGCACGACTTATTTACACTCTCATGTTATGTTTTTAAATTGTTCGTTTCAAAGTTTGTTGTTGAATGGGAAAATCTTTAGTATCTTTTTTTTGACAACAGCAAATCCATATGTTAGTACTGAAGTATTTCTGGACTATTAGTGATGCCATTATTTCACTACTACGGTCTTTCGAGTAATAATGGACCACCAATTCATATATTGAACAAATATGTGTATTGTCAAGATTTTACCATAATATATCTTTTGGTATTTTCTCAAGATGGACGAGCGCGGCAACGCGTGCCTTAATGATCTAGTTCTTCTTATCATATGATGATGAAGGCCCTGCCTCGACATCGTTCTCACGCTTCGACTGCTCGGCGTCCCTCTTCCAATATAACTTCATCTCGGCTTGCACATATTACAGATGTGCCCTAGCAAATGCCGCCATCGCCATCTCGTCGTTCTCTTTGATGTTGTCCCGCTCCTCGACAACAATGCGGGTAGCCGACTTGATCGGGCACGACTCGATTATCATCGCCGGCCCGATAAGCTCCACATCCGCCCGAGACTCAATCTTCCGGGATACTGAGCCTTGAGCATGGGAGGCCGAGCTGTTGGAAACGTAGCATGCATTTTTTTTTAAAACCCTATGCTCACGCAGGATCTATCTAGGAGATGCATAACAACGAGAGGGGAAGAGTGTATCTACGTACCCTCCTAGACCGAAAGCCGAAAAGTTTGACAACGCGCATGATGTAGTCAAACTTCTTCTCGTTCAGACCGATCAAGCACCGAACGTATGACACCTCCGAGCTCTGCACACGTTCAGCTCGATGACGTCCCTCAAACTCTTGATCCTGCAGAGTGTCGAGGAAGTAGATGAGTTTCGTCAGCACGATGGCGTGGTGACGGTGATGGTAAAGTTATCCGCGCAGGGCTTCGCCTAAGAAACGACAACTTTGGTTTCTTGCCAAACCATAGTTCATAAGGCGTCGTCTAAACGGATTTTGATGGTGCCCTATTTAAAGTGAATACAGCCGTCTCTAAAGCATAACCCCAAAATGTATGCGGTAAATCAGTAACAGATATCATAGATCGCACCAAATCCAATAATGTATGGTTACGACGTTCGGACCCACCATTATGCTGTGGTGTTCCAGGTGGCGTGAGTTGCGAAACTATTCCACATTGTTTCAAATGAAGACCAAACTCATAACTCAAATATTCTCCTCCATGATCAGATCGTAAAAACTTTATTTTCTTGTTACGATGATTTTTTACTTCACTCTGAAATTCTTTGAACTTTTTAAATGTTTCAGACTTATGCTTCATTAAGTAGATATACTCATATATGCTCAAATCATCTGTGAAGGTAAGAAAATAACGATACCCGCCACGAGCCTCAACACTCATTGGACCGCATACATCTGTATGTATTATTTTCAATAAGTCGATAGCTCATTCTATTGTTTCGGAGAACGAGTCTTAGTCATCTTGCCCATGAGGCATGGTTCGCAAGCACCAAGTGATTCATAATCAAGTGATTCCAAAAACCCATCAGCATGGAGTTTCTTCATGCGCTTTATATCAATATGACCTAAACAGCAGTGCCACAAATAAGTTGTACTATCATTATCAACTTTGCATCTTTTGGCTTCAATATTATGAACATGTGTATCTCCACGATCGAGATTCAATAAAAATAGAGCACTCAACAAGGGTGCATGACCATAAAAGATATTACTCATATAAATAGAACAACCATTATTCTCTGATTTAAAGGAATAACCATCTCGCATTAAACAAGATCCAGATATTACGTTCATGCTCAACATTGGCACCAAATAACAATTATTCAGGTCTAAAACTAATCTCGAAGGTAGATATAGAGGTAGAATGCCGACGGTGATCACGTCGACCTTGGAACCATTTCCGACGCGCATCGTCACCTCATCCTTAGCCAATCTTCGTTTAATCCGTAGCCCCTGATTCGAGTTGCAAATATGAGCAACAGAACCAGTATCAAATACCTAGGCGCTACTACAAGCACTAGTAAGGTACACATCGATAACATGTATATCAAATATAGTTTTCACTTTGCCATCCTTCTTATTCGCCAAATACTTGGGACAATTTCGCTTCCAATGACCAGTCCCTTTGCAGTAGAAGCACTCAGTTTCAGGCTTAGGTCCAGACTTAGGCTTCTTCCCTGGAGTAGCAACTTGCTTGCTATTCTTCTTGTAGTTCTCCTTCTTCCCTTTGCCCTTTTTCTTGAAACTAGTGGTCTTGTTGACCATCAACACTTGATACTCCTTCTTGATTTCTACCTCTGCAGCCTTTAGCATTGCGAAGAGCTCGGGAATCGTTTTCATCATTCCTTGCATATTATAGTTCATCACGAAGCCTTTATATATTGGTGGCTGTGATTGAAGAACTCTGTCAATGACACTATCATCAAGAAGATTAACTCCCTGCTGAGTCAAGTGGTTATGGTACCCAGACATTCTGAGTATGTGTTCATTGACAGAACTATTCTCCTCCATTTTGCAGCTATAGAACTTGTTGGAGACTTCATATCTCTCAACTCGGGCATTTGCTTAAAATATTAACTTCAACTCTTGGAACATCTCATATGCTCCATGACATTCAAAACGTCTTTGAAGTCCCAATTCTAAGCCGTAAAGCATGGCACACTGAACTACCGAGTAGTCATCAGCTTTTTGCCAGACGTTCATAATGTCCGCAGTTGCGTCTACAGCAGGCCTTACACCTAGCGGTGCTTCCAGGACGTAATTCTTCTGTGCAGCAATGAGGATAATCCTCAAGCTAATGACCCAGTCCGTGTAATTGCTACCATCATCTTTCAACTTAGCTTTCTCTAAGAACGCATTAAAATTCAAGGGAACGATAGCACGGGCCATTGATCTACAACAACATAGACATGCAAAAACTATCAGGACTAAGTTCATGATAAATTAAAGTTCAATTAATCATACTACTTAAGAACTCCCACTTAGATAGACATCCCTCTAGTCATCTAAATGATCACGTGATCCAAATCAACTAAACCATGTCCGATCATCATGTGAGATGGAGTAGTTTTCAATGGTGAACATCACTATGTTGATCATATCTACTATATGATTCAGGTTCGACCTTTCGGTCTTAGTGTTCCGAGGCCATATCTGCATATGCTAGGCTCGTCAAGTTTAACCCGAGTATTCTGCACGCGCAAAACTGGCTTGCACACGTTTTATGTGAACATAGAGCTTATCACATCCGATCATCACATGGTGTCTTGGCACGACGAACTGTAGCAATGGTGCATACAGGGAGAACACTTATACCTTGACATTTAGTAAGGGATCATCTTATAATGTTGCTGCCGTACTAAGCAAAATAAGATGCATAAAAGATAAACATCACATGTAATCAAAATATGTGACATGATATGGTCATCATCATCTTGTGCTCATGATCTCCATCACCGAAGCATCGTCATGATCTCCATCGTCACCGGCTTGACACTTTGATCTCCATCGTAGCATCATTGTCGTCTCGCCAACTATTTCTACTATGACTATCGCTGCCGCTTAGTGATAAAGTAAAGCAATTACATGGCGATTGTATTTCATACAATAAAACGACAACCATATGGCTCCTGCAAGTTGCCGATAACTTTGTTACAAAACATGATTATCTCATACAACAATATATATCACATCATGTCTTGACCATATCACATCACAACAAGCCCTAAAAACAAGTTAGACATCCTCTACTTTGTTGTTGCAAGTTTTACGTGGCTGCTACGAGCTTCTAGCAAGAACCGTTCTTACCTACGCATCAAAACCACAACAATTTTTCGTCAAGTGTGATGTTTTAACCTTCAACAGGGACCAGCCGTAGTCAAACTCGATTCAACTAAAGTTGGAGAAACAAACACCCGCCAGCCACCTATGTGCAAAAGCACGTCGGTAGAACCAGTCTCATGAACACGGTCATGTAATGTCGGTCCGGGCCGCTTCATCCAACGATACCGCCGAATCAAAGTAAGACGTTGGTGGTAAGCGGTATGACTATTATCGCCCACAACTCTTTGTGTTCTACTCATGCATATAATATCTACGCATAGACCTGGCTCGGATGCCACTGTTGGGGAACATAGTAATTCAAAAAAATTCCTACGATCACGCAAGATCTATCTAGGAGATGCATAGCAATGAGAAGGAAGAGTGTGTCCACGTACCCTCATAGACCGAAAGCAGAAGCGTTTAGTAACGCAGTTCAGGTAGTCGAATGTCTTCACGATCCAACCAATCCAAGTAGCGAACGTACGGCACCTCCGTGTTCAGCACACGTTCAACATGATGACGTCCCTCGAGCTCTTGATCCAGGACGAGGGAGAGTTCCATTAGCACGACGGCGTGGCGACGGTGTTGATGATGTTACCGGCACAGGGCTTTGCCTAAGCACTACGACGTTATGACCGAGGTGTTAAACTGTGGAGGAGGGCACCACACATGGCTAAGAGAATAACTGTTGTGCCTTGGGGTGCCCCCTGCCCCCGTATATAAAGGAGGGAGGGAGGAGGCCGGCGGCCTAGGAGGGGCGCACCTATAGGGGAGTCCAACTAGGATTACCAATCCTAATTGGAGTCCCCTTCCTTTTCCAAGAGGGGGAGAGAGGGAAAGAGGTGGGAGAGAAAGAGGAAAGGGGGGCATGCCCCCTCCCCTAGTCCAATTCGGTTTGGGCTAGGGGGGCACATGCCTCCACCTGGCCGCTACCTCCTCTCTTCCACTAAGTCACATGAAGGCCCATTAATCCCCTGGGGGGTTCCGGTAACCTCCCATTACTCCGAAAAATGCCCGAACCTTTCCGACACCTTTCCGGTGTCCAAACATAACCTTCCAATATATCAATCTTTATGTCTCGACCATTTCAAGACTCCTCGTCACGTCCGTGATTTCATCCGGGACTCCGAACAAACATAGGTCATCAAAAACACATAACTCATAATACAAATCGTCATCGAACGTTAAGCGTGCGGACCCTATGGGTTCGAGAACTATGTAGACCTGATCAAGACACATCTCCGATTAATAACCAATAGCGGAACCTGGATGCTCATATTGGCTCCTACATATTCTATGAAGATCTTTATCGGTCAAACCGCATAACAATATATATTGTTCCCTTTGTCATCGGTATGTTACTTTCCCAAGATTCGATCGTCGGTATCATCATACCTAGTTCAATCTCGTTACCAACAAGTCTCTTTACTCGTTCTGTAATGCTTCATTCCACAACTAAATCATTAATCACATTGCTTGCAAGGCTTATAGTGATGAGCATTACCGAGAGGGCCCAGAGATACCTCTCCGATACACGGAGTGACAAATCCTATTCTCGATCTATGCCAACCCAAAAAACACCTTTAGAGACACCTATAGAGCATCTTTATAGTCACCCAGTTACGTTGTGACATTTTATAGCACACAAGGTGTTCCTACGGTATTCAGGAGTTGCATAATCTCATAGTCAGAGGAACATGTATAAGTCATGAAGAAAGTAGTAGCAATGAAACTGTAACAATCATAATGCTAAGTTAATGGATGGGTCTTGTCCATCACATCATTCTCCTAATGATGTGATCCTATTCATCAAATTACAACACATGTCTATGGTTAGGAAACATAACCATCTTTGATTAACGAGCTAGTCAAGTAGAGGCATACTAGGGACACTATGTATTGCCTATGTATTCACACATGTACCAAGTTCCAGTTAATACAATTCTAGCATGAATAATAAACATTTATCATGATATAAGGAAATATAAATAACAACTTCATTATTGCCTCCAGGGCATATTTCCTTCACGGATCCCATCTCAGATTTCATGGCCTCAAGCCATTTATCGGAATCTGGGCTCATCATAACTTCTTCATAGTTCGTAGGTTCGTCATGGTCTAGTAACATGACTTCCAGAATAGGATTACCATCTGGTGTCGATCGTGTTCTGGTTGACCTACGAGGTTTGGTAGTAACTTGATCTGAAGTTTCATGATAATCATCATTTGCTTCCTCTCTAGTTGGTGTAGGCATCGCGGGAACAAATTTCTTTGATGAGCTACTTTCCAAATTGGGAGAAGTTACAACTACCTCATGAACTTATACTTTCCTCCCACTCACTTCTTTTGAGAGAAACTCCTTCTGTAGAAAGGTTCCAATTTTGGCAACAAAGACCTTGCCTTTGGATTTGTGGTAGAAGGTGTACCCAATTGTTTCCTTAGGGTATCCTATGAAGATGCACTTCTACGATTTGGGTTTGAGCTTATCAGGTTGAAGCCTTTTGACATAAGTGTCGCAACCCCAAACTTTAAGAAACAACATCTTAGGTTTCTTGCCAAACCACAATTCATACGGTGTCGTCTCAACAGATTTTGACGGTGCCCTATTCAATGTGATGCGGCTGTCTCTAATGCATAACCCCAAAATGATAGTGGTAAATCGGTAAGAGACATCATATATCGCACCATATCTAATAAAATACGGTTACGATGTTCGGACACACCATTATGTTGTGTTGTTCCAGGTGGCATGAGTTGTGAAACAATTCCACATTGTTTAAATGAAGGCCAAACTCATAACTCAAATATCTGCTTCTGCGATCAGATCGTAGAAACTTTATTTTCTTGTTATGGTGATTCTCCACTTCACTCTCAAATTCTTTGAACTTTTGAAATGTTTCAGACTTGTGTTTCATTAAGTAGATATACCCATATCTGCTCAAATCATTTGTGAAGTTCAGAAAAATAATGATACCCGCCGCGTGCCTCAACACTCATCGGACCGCATATATCAGTATGTATTATTTCCAAGTCATTGGCTCGCTCCATTGTTCCGGAGAATGGAGTTTTAGTCATCTTGCCTATGAGGCATGGTTCGCAAGTATCAGATGATTCATAATCAAGTGATTACAAAAGCCCATCAGCATGGAGTTTCTTCATGTGCTTTACACCAATATGACCTAAACAGCAGTGCTACAAGTATGCTGCACTATCATTATCAAATTTGCATCTTTTGGCATCAATATTATGAATATGTGTATCACTATGGTCGATATTCAATAAACCATTAACATTGGGTGTTTGACCATAGAAGGTTTTATTCATGTAAACAGAATAACAATTATTCTCTATCTTAAATGAATAACCGTATTGCAATAAATACGATCATATCTTGTTCATGCTCAACGCAAACACCAAATAACATTTATTTACGTTCAACAGAAATCCAGAAAGTATAGGGAGTGTGCGATGATGATCATACCAATATTGAACCAATTCCAACACACATCGTCACTTCACCCTCAACTAGTCTCCATTTATTCTGCAACTCCTATTTCGAGTTACTAACCTTAGCAACCGAACATGCATCAAATACTCAGGGGCTACTATGAGCACTAGTAAGGTACACATCAATAACATGTATATCAAATATACCTTTGTTCACTTTGCCATCCTTTTTATCCGCCAAATATTTGTGGTAGATCCACTTCCAGTGATTATTTCCTTTGTAGTAGAAGCTCTCAGTTTCAGGCTTAGGTCCAGCTTTGTGCTTCTTCACGGGAGTGACAACTTGCTTGCCATTCTTCTTGAAGTTCCCTTTCTTTCCCTTGCCCTTTTTCTTGAAACTAGTGGTCTTGTTAACCATCAACACTTGATGCTCTTTCTTGATTTCTACCTTTGCCGATTTCAGCATCGCGAAAGGCTCGGGAATCGTTTTCGTCATCCCTTGCATATTATAGTTCATCACGAAGTTCTAGTAGCTTGGTGATAGTGCCTAGAGAACTTTGTCAATCACTATCTTATCTCGAAGATTAACTCCCACTTGATTCAAGCGATTGTAGTGACCAGACATTCTGAGCACATGCTCACTAGCTGAGCTATTCTCCTCCATCTTGTAGGCAAAGTACTTGCCAGAGGTCTCATACCTCTCAACACGAGCATGAATTTGAAATACCAATTTCAGCTCTTGGAACATCTCATATGCTCTATGGCGTTCAAAATGTCTTTGAAGCCCCGATTCTAAACCGTAAAGCTTGGCGCACTAAACTATCAAGTAGTCATCATATCGAGCTTTTCAAACGTTCATAATGTCTACATCTGCTCCTGCAATAGGTCTGTCACCTAGCGGTGCATCAAGGACAGAATTCTTCTGTGCAACAATGAGGATAATCCTCAGATCACGGACCCAGTTTGCATCATTACTACTATCATCTTTTAACTTAGTTTTCTCTAGGAACATATCAAAAATATAGGGGAGCTACAACGCGAGCTATTGATCTACAACATAATTTGCAAATACTATCAGGACTAATTTCATGATAAATTAAGTTCAATTAATCAAATTACTTAAGAACTCCCACTTAGATAGACATACCTCAAGTCATCTAAATGATACATGATCCAAATCAACTAAACCATGTCCGATCATCACGTGAGATGGAATAGTCATCAATGATGAACATCTCTATGCTGATCATATCTACTATATGATTAACGTTCGACCTTTCGGTCTCCAGTGTTTCGAGGCCATGTCTGTATATGCTAGGCTCGTCAAGTTTAACCCGAGTATTCCACATGTGCAAAACTGTCTTGCACCCGTTGTATGTGAACGTAGAGCCTATCACACCCGATCATCACGTGCTATCTCAGCACGAAGAACTGTCGCAACGGTGCATACTCAGGGAGAACACTTATACCTTGAAATTTTAGTTAAGGGATCATCTTATAATGCTACCGCCTTACTAAGCAAAATAAATGCATAAAAGATAAACATCACATGAAATCAAAATATGTGACATGATATGGCCATCATCATCTTGTGCTTTTGATCTGCACCTCCAAAGCATCATCATGATCTCCATTGTCACCGTCTCGACATCTTGATCTCCATCATAGCGTCGTGGTTGTCTCGCCAACTATTGCTTCTACAACTATCGCTACCGCTTAGTAATAAAGTAAAGCAATTACATGACGTTTGCATTTCATACAATAAAGCGACAACCATAAAGCTCCTGCCAGTTGCCGATAACTTTTACAAAACATGATCATCTCATACAACAACGTATGTCACATCATGTCTTGACCATATCACATCATAACATGCCCTGCAAAAATAAGTTAGACGTCCTCTACTTTGTTGTTGCAAGTTTTACGTGGCTGTTACGGGCTTCTAGCAAGAACCGTTCTTACCTACGGCACAAAAACCACAACGGTTATTTATCAAGTTTGTTGTTTTAACCTTCAACAAGGACCAGTCGCAGTCAAATTCAATTCAACTAAAGTAGGAGAAACATACACCCACCAACCACCTTTATGCAAAACTAGTTGCATGTATGTCGGTGGAACCGGTCTCATGAACGTGGTCATGTAAGGTTGGTCTGGGCCGCTTCATCCAACAATACCACCGAATCAAAATAAGACATTGGTGGTAAGTAGTATGACGATCATCGCCCACAACTCTTTGTGTTCTACTCATGCATATCATCTACGCATAGACCTGGCTCGGATGCCACTGTTGGAAACATTGTAAGAGCATTTCAGATATCTCCTATGGTGGCACAAGACGGTTCGACGCCCCTCATAGCCTAGTGAAGACAACATTTTTCTTCATTTCCTATTGGTGGATTTGAGTTGTAGGAAAGCCGTACTATTAAGAGGGGGTCTCCTCTGGGAAGGTTAGGTTAGAATCATCACGTACACGTTCGTTCCTTTGCACCACCTTTCCCCTTGCCTCTTTGGAGCACCGATCTGTTATCCGCGTCTTTGCAAAATGAACGACTCCAAGTGGTAGTGTGCTGTGGCGTACGGTAGTACTGCTCAAGGGAGCAGGAGTATCGCAGAGGCTCACGGTAGTACCGTCCGAGGATGCGGTAGTACCGCACCCCCTGGCGGTAGTACCGCTCGAAGGTCGCGGTGATACCGTGACTTCTGGCCCAGTACTGCTACTCGTGAGGAAGTAGGGGCGGATGTAATTTTTTACATCCGCGCCCCACGCGGTAGTACCGCTCCATGGTTGCGGTAGTACTGTGTCGGGTTTTTGCACCGATCTAAACTCAGCGGAAGTAGTCACCTATGTATTTTTATTCATCCATGCCTTCCCAACCCAGTCAAACCCTGCCTTGTGGTAGTACCGCAAGGGCGCACGGTAGTACCGCTTCGGCGGTTCTACCGCTCACAGCGTCAATGCAAAAGGGCCTCCTCTGGTGTCTGTCGTGGGTGCGGTAGTACCGCACCGCCTTGCGGTAGTACCACAACGCCTTGCGGTAGTACCGCTTGTCTAGTGTGGTAGTACCGCATGTCGCGGGCTGGTTAAGTGGATAACGGTTGGATTTGTCCCTTGACTATAAAAGGGGAGTCTTCTTCTCCGAGTTGACCACCTCTTCCACCTCTAAGCTCCATTGATTCTCTAGGCTCCATTTTCGCCCGATCTCTCTCCCTAGCCAATCAAACTTGTTGATTTTCTAGGGATTGGTTGAGAAGGCCTCGATCTACACTTCCACCAAGAGAAATTTGATTCCCCCCACTAATCCCTTGCGGATCTTGTTACTCTTGGGTGTTTGAGCACCCTAGACGGTTGAGGTCACCGCGGAGCCATAGTCCATTGTGGTGAAGCTTTGTGGTCTCGTTGGGAGCCTCCAATTCAGTTTGTGGAGATTGCCCCAACCTTGTTTTTAAAGGTTCGGTCACCGCCCCCAAGGGCACCAATAGTGGAATCACGGCATCTCGCATTGTGTGAGGGCATGAGGAGAATACGGTGGCCCTAGTGGATTCTTGGGGAGCATTGTGCCTCCACACCGCTCCAACGGAGACGTACTTCCTCTCAAAAGGATGGAACTTCGGTAACACATCCTCGTCTCCATTGGTTCCACTTTTGGTTATGTCTAACCTTTACTTGTGCAAGCTATATTGTGTTATATCCTTTGCTTGCTTGTGTGCTTATTGTTGTTGCATCATATAGGTTGCTCACCTAGTTGCATATCTAGAAAACCTACTTTGATGCAAAGTTTATTTGGTAAAGAAAAGCTAAAAATTGTTAGTTGCCTATTTACCCCCCCTCTAGTCAACTATATCGATCTTTTCAATTGGCATCAGAGCCTCATCTCTTAATTAAGGGCTTTACCATCCTAAGAGTATGGTTGACGCCATAGACGGTGAGGAGGAGCACCCCGGTGTGAATTCTTCTTCATCTACGACCGATGGGGGATCCCCGGTCTCACGTGAGGAATTCAATGTGGCTTTGGACACATTGAAAACCTCCATGACGATCGAGGTCAAAGGCATGTTCAAAGAGTTCCTTGATGGTCTTAAATTATCCACCACACCTTTGGAAGTGGCTGCTCCCACTAACAAGGTGGCGGATGCCAACTCCGATAAGGGGGAAGCTTCTAGTGATAAAGTTCCTTTATCTAGTTGTAGAAATGGTAGCGGCATTTTTGCCCATGTTGAACCACCTCTTACTTATGGAGGACCGGTTCCCTCCACTCATTTAAATCATGCAGGTTCTCCTCCTAAGATTGTGAAAAATGAGGATTTTGACTCTTGGGTCTATCGCTTTAAACGTCATTTAAACCATGTTAATACTAATCTTTGGAGAATTATTGAGCAAGGTTTCCATCCGCATGACCCAAGCAACTTTACCCCGAGAGAAGCTGCAGATCATCAATTCAATGAGAATGCCCTCTTCATCATGCAAGACGCAATTCCATCTGAAGACATTTACATCTCCGTCCGTTCACCGTGGGCAAGGAAGCATGGCACCATGTTGTTTCTCTTTACAAGGGAAGCACAAGCATTCAACGGTCCAACTATGAAGTGGTGCAAGATGAAGCCGATGAGTTTGCAATGAATGAAGATGAAGAACCTCGTGAGCTTTACCGGAGATTAACCACTCTTGCGGTCTCTCTCCGAGATCATGGGAGCAAGGATATGGATGATAATTGGATCAAGCACAAATTCCTCAAGGCCATGATGCCTTACCACAAGGCCATGTCCTCCGTCATCCGTCAAAGGCCGGACTTCCACACCTTGTCCTCAAGTGAAGTGTTGGATGAGTTTGTGGCGATGAGGATCTTGGACAAGACCGTCGATAATGCGGCGTTGCATTCTCAAAGAGCAAAGAAGCCCAACCTTTCCTTGAAGGCCAAGGCTAGTGTAGAAGAAGAGGATGAAGAGGAAGATGAGGAGAGCAACCCAGAGATACAAATTATGATTATCATGAGCACATGGCTCTTGCTTCAAGGAAATTTTGGAGCAACAAGAACTCAAGGCCCAATTTCAACAAGAACAACTCAAGTGGCTTCAAGGGCAAGAAATGTGTGAGAACATGTTATAATTGTGGCAATGTGAGCCATTTTGTTGCAGAGTGCCCTTACGAGAAGCGGGAAGACAATGGTGGCAAGCTCATCCAAAAAGACAAAGCCAAGTCCTTCCCTAACAAGAACAACTTCACCAAGAAGACTCCGACGAAAGGATTGGTGGCACAAGAAGAATACAATGAGGATGATGATGATGATGATGATGGTGAAGCCATGTTCATGGCCTCCGTTGCCATTGCCACAACTCCACGGGTGTCTCTCTTTGATTCACCCAACGAGAACATCACCGCCAAGTGCCTCATGGCCAAAGCCACCAACAAGGTGACCCCAACATCAAAAATACCATCATTACTAATCCTTCCTTGACGGATTGCATTGATGAAAGTGAGGGGTCTAATGAGGAAGTAAATGAATTTGAGTCTTTTATGAGTAAGCTCAAGGGCAAATCCAAGAAGCACTTCGTTGCTCTCTTGGAACAACTTGGTGAAGCCAATGACATGATCGAGGCTCATGAACAAACCATCTCTAAGATGGAAGGTCATAATCGTGACTATGCCGATGAGATATCGGATCTCTCTAATGCGCTTGAGGAAGAGTGTGTTCATTGTTTGGCTCTTGAGGAGTCACACAACAATGACCATGCTAAATTAAAGAAAGATCTTGATCATGCTCTTTGTTGTATCTCGTGTGCTCGATTCCAAGAAGGCTAAACTTGGGGTTGACCATGCTAGAGTCAAGGAGGAGTTTGCTATACTTGACAAGGCTCACAAGGCCTTGAAGGGTCTCATGCTAGCCTCAAGGAGTCTCATGATCAATGATACGTCTCCAACGTATCTATAATTTTTTATTGTTCCATGCTATTATATTACCTGTTTTGGATGTTTATGGGCTTTATTTTACAAAACTATATCATTTTTGGGACTAACCTACTAACCGGAGGCCCAGCCCGTATTGCTGCTTTTTTTTGCCTATTTCAGTATTTCGAAGAAAAGGAATATCAAACGGAGTCCAAATGGAATGAAACCTTTGGGAGCGTGATTTTTGGAATGAACGTGATCCACAGGACTTGGAGTGCAAGTCAAGAAGCACCTGAGGCAGCCACGAGGGTGGGGGCGCGCCCCCTGGCTCGTGGGCCCCTCGGGCGGCCACCGACGTACTTCTTCCTCCTATATAAGCCTACGTACCCCGAAAACATCCAGGGAGCCACCGAAGAAATATTTACGCCACCGTAACCTTCTGTATCCGCGAGATCCCATCTTGGAGCCGTCGCCGATGTTCTGCCGGAGGGGGAATCCACCACGGAGGGCTTCTACATCAACACCATAGCCCCTCCGATGAGTTGTGAGTAGTTTACCACAGACCTTCAGGTCCATAGTTATTAGTTAGATGGCTTCTTCTCTCTTTTTTGATCTCAATACAATGTTCTCCCCCTCTCTTGTGGAGATCTATTTGATGTAAACTCTTTTTGCCGTGTGTTTGTCGAGATCCGATGAATTGTGGGTTTATGATCAAGTTTATCTATGAATAATATTTGAATCTTCTCTGAATTATTTTTTGTATGATTGAGTTATCTTTGCAAGTCTCTTCGAATTATCAGTTTGGTTTGGCCTACTAGATTGATCTTTCTTGCCATGGGAGAAGTGCTTAGCTTTGGGTTCAATCTTGCGGTGTCCTTACCCAGTGACAGAAAGGGTTGCAAGGCACATATTGTATTGTTGCCATCGAGGATAAAAAGATGGGGTTTATATCATATTGCTTGAGTTTATCCCTCTACATCATGTCATCTTTCTTAATGCGTTACTCTGTTCTTATGAACTTAATACTCTAGATGCATGCTGGATAGCGGTTGATGTGTGGAGTAATAGTAGTAGATGCAGGCAGGAGTCGGTCTACTTGTTGCGGACGTGATGCCTACATACATGATCATGCCTATATAATCTCATAATTATTCGCTTTTCTATCAATTGCTCGACAATAATTTGTTCACCCACTATAATACTTATGCTATCTTGAGAGAAGCCTCTAGTGAAACCTATGGCCCCCAGGTCTATCCTTTATCATATAAGCTTTCAATCTACTTTTATTTGCATCTTTATTTTCTACATCTATATTATAAAATACCAAAAATATATTTATCTTATCATATTATCTCTATCAGATCTCACTCTCGCAAGTTGCCGTGAAGGGATTGACAACCCCTTTATCGCGTTGGTTTTGAGTTCTTTGTTTGTTTGTGTAGGTTCGTGGGACTTGTGAGGAGCCTCCTACTGGATTGATACCTTGGTTCTCAAAAACTGAGGGAAATACTTACGCTACTGTGCTGCATCACCCTTTCCTCTTCAAGGAAAACCTACACAAGCTCGAGACGTAGCAAGAAGGATTTCTGGCGCCGTTGCCGGGGAGGTCTTCGCTCAAGTCAAGACATACCAAGTACCCATCACAAACTCATCTCCCTTGCATTTACATTATTTTCCATTTGCCTCTCGTTTTCCTCTCCCCCACTTCACCCTTGCCGTTTTATTTGCCCTCTCTTTCCCAATCTCCTCTCTCTTTCGCTTGCCTTTTTCCGTGTGCTCGTGTGTTAGATTGTTTACCTTATCGTTATGGCTAGTCCTCCTATCCTTGTTATTACTCCCGAACATGAAATTCTCAATTTTAAGCAAAGGGAGGGAGAAAATTTAAAAGATGCTTGGCATAGAATTTGCAGTGCTCAAAATAAATCCACTAGGAAGCTTTCTACTTATGTTCTTCTTTGCAATTTTTATGTAGGCATTACTCCTTGGAATAGATGTGTTCTTGATACCGTTGTCGGAGGGGATTTCTTGAATAGCCACACGTTTGAAGCCTATAATGCTATGTTAGAGTTGTTTGGCCTACCACCTCTTTTGGTTAACGAAACTGTTTTAACTTTGGAACATGTTATGCAACAACTTGAGATCATAGAAAATAAAATTGCCACTATTGAGTTAATTGAAAATTTGGATAAAAAGATTCATAATCAAATTACCCAATACGGATCTAGGGTTGGAGTTACTTTGAAAAATCTTAAAGAAAAAGAACCTATAGTTAATGAAAAAAATAGATCTAGAGTCTGCAAGAATTGGTAAACTTGAGGATATCATTACTAACTTAGGTTCCGCGTTTTCTTGCATGAAAAACACTCCAAAACCCCCTACCAAAACTGCCAAGTTTATTTATGTTCCTAAAAATAAAGGTGAAACTTCTAATGAGGGAGATACAGATCTCAAATCCATAAGTGTTCATCCCAATTGTCTCTCTATCATTAAAGAATCTTCTTCTACAAACGAATTTCTTGAATTTTTGCCTAAAGGTTTTATCATTTCTAAAAAGGGAGAAACCCCTAAAGATTGTAAGTGCTCTATTGATGAATCAAGTGCCAAAGATGGCACTACTTAGATCTATGTTCGCTTTTATGCCTAGCTAGGGGCGTTAAACGATAGCGCTAGTTGGGAGGCAACCCAATTTTCTTTGTGTTTTTGTTTTTGTTTCTGTTTAGTAAAAAAATCGCATCTACTTTCTGTTTAGATGTGTTTTCATGATTTATTTAGTGTTTGTGCCAAGTAGAACCTATAGGATAACCTATGATGATAGTTGATTTGATTCTGCTGAAAAACAGAAACTTTGCGCTCACGAGAAAAAATTGAATAAATCACAGGAACGAGATTTTGCATTGATTTTTTTTTGCTTCTGTTCAATAAACAAATTGATTAGGACGTCCTATTTTGGTACGATTTTTAAGGTTACATAAATTTGCGTTAGCTACAGATTGCTACAGACTGTTCTATTTTCGATAGATTCTGTTTTTCGTGTGTTGTTTGCTTATTTTGATGCATCTATGGCTAGTATGTAAGGGTATGAACCATAGGGAACTTGGAATACAGTAGGTTTAACACCAATATAAATAAAGAATGAGTTCATTACAGTACCTTATGTGGTGGTTTTGTTTTCTTTCACTAATGGAGCTTATCAGATTTCCTGTTGAGTTTTGTGTTGTGAAGTTTTCAAGTTTTGGGTAAAGCTTTGATGGACTATGGAATAAAGAGTGGCAAGAGCCTAAGCTTGGGGATGCTTATGTCACCCCAAGATATTAAAGATAGCCAAAAGCCTAAGCTTGGGGATGCCCCCGGAAGGCATCCCCTCTTTCGTCTTTGTTCATTGGTAACTTTACTTGGAGCTATATTTTTATTCGCCACATGATATGTGTTTTGCTTGGAGCATCGTGTATTATATAAGTATTTGCTTTTTAGTTTACCACAATCATCCTTGCTGTACACACCTTTTGGGAGAATCCTATTTGATTGAAATTTATTAGAATATGCTACGTGCTTCACTTATATCTTTTGAGCTAGATAGTTTTTGCTCTAGTGCTTCACTTATATCTTTTAGAGCACGACGGTGGATTAATTTTGAAGAAACTTTTGATCTCTCATGCTTCACTTATATTATTTTGAGAGTATTTTATAACAGCATGGTATTTGCTATGGTTATAAATTGGTCCTAGAATGATGAGCATCCAAGTTGGGTATAATAAAAACTATCATAGGAAGTGAATTGGATGCTATGATCAACTTGATACTTGATAATTGTTTTGAGATATGGAGGTAGTGATATTAAAGTCATGCTAGTTGGGTAATTATGAATTTAAAAAATGCTTGTGTTGAGGTTAGCAAGTCCCGTAGCATGCACGTATGGTTAAAGTTGTGTAACAAATTTGAAGCATGAAGTGTACCTGGCTTGTGCATCCTTATGAGTGGCGGTCGGGGACGAGCGATGGTCTTTTCCTACCAATCTATCTTCCTAGGAGCATGCACGTAGTGCTTGGTTTTTGATGACTTCTAAATTTTTGCAATAAGTATATGAGTTCTTTTGACTAATGTTGAGTCCATGGATTATACGCACTTTTACCTTTCCATAATTGCTAGCCTCTTCGTTACCGTGCATTGCCCCTTCTCACCTTGAGAGTTGGTGCAAACTTCGCCGGTGCATCCAAACCCCGTGATATGATACACTCTATCACACATAAACCTCCCTATATCTTCCTCAAAACAGCCACCATACCTACCTATTTATGGCATTTCCATAGCCATTTCGAGATATATTGCCATGCAACTTTCCACCATTCCGTTCATCATCATCATGACATACATTACTTTTGTCATATTGCCATTGCATGATCATGTAGTTGACATCGTATTTGTGGCAAAGCCACCATGCATAATTTTCGTACATGTCACTCTTGATACATTGCACCATCCCGGTACAGCGCCAGAGGCATTCATATAGAGTCATATCTTGTTCTAGTTTCGAGTTGTAATTCCTATGTTGTAATCAATAAAAGTGTGATGATCATCATTATTAGAGCATTGCCCAAAAATAAAAAAATAAGAAGAAATGCCAAAAGAAAAAAAGGAAGGCCCAAAAAAAGAAAAAAAGAAAATAAATAAAAAGGGCAATGCTACTATATCTTTTTCCACACTTGTGCTTCAAAGTAGCACCTTGTTCTTCATGTAGTGAGTCTCATATATTGTGCTTCAAAGTAGCACCATGTTTTTTCATGTAGAGAGTCTCATGTGTTGTCACTTTCATATACTAGTGGGAATTTTTCATTATAGAACTTGGCTTGTATATTCCTATGACGGGCTTCCTTAAATGCCCTAGGTCTTCGTGAGCAAGCAAGTTGGATGCACACCCACTAAGTTTTCTTTTGTTGAGCTTTCATTCATTCATAGCTCTAGTGCATACGTTGCATGGCAATCCCTACTCCTCATGTTGACATCAATTGATGGGCATCTCCATAGCCCGTTGATTATCCTCGTCAATGTGAGACTTTCTCCTTTTTTGTCTTCTCCACACAATCCCCAATCATTATTCTATTCCACCCATAGTGCTATATCCATGGCTCACGCTCATGTATTGCGTGAAGGTTGAAAAAGTTTGAGATTATTTAAGTACGAAACAATTGCTTGGCTTGTCATCGGGGGTATAGAAGTTGGGAACATCTTTGTGTGACGAAAATGAAGCATAGCCTAACCATATGATTTTGTAGGGATGAACTTTCTTTAGCCATGTTATTTTGAGAAGACACGATTGCTTTTATTAGTATACTTGAAGTGTTACTATTTCTTATGTCAATATGAACTTTTATTTTGAATCATTTCGATCTGAACATTCATGCCACATTAAAGAGAAATTACATTGAGAATTATGCTAGGTAGCATTTCACATCAAAAATTCTGTTTTTATCATTTACCTACTCGAGGACGAGTAGGAATTAAGCTTGCGGATGCTTGATACGTCTCCAACGTATCTATAATTTTTGATTGTTCCATGCTATTATATTACCTGTTTTGGATGTTTATGGGCTTTATTTTACACAATTATATCATTTTGGGGACTAACCTACTAATCGGAGGCCCAGCCCGTATTGCTGTTTTTTCTGCCTATTTCAGTATTTCAAAGAAAAGGAATATCAAATGGAGTCTAAACGGAATGAAACCTCCGGGAGCGTGATTTTTGGAACGAACGTGATCCAGAGGACTTGGAGTGCAAGTCAAGAAGCATACGAGGCAGCCACGAGGGCGGGGGGCGCGCCCACCCCTAGAGGGCGTGCCCCTTGTCTCGTGGGCCCCTCAGGCGGCCACCGACGTACTTCTTCCTCCTATATAAGCCTACATACCCCGAAAACATCCAAGGAACCACCGAAGAAATATTTCCGCCACCGTAACCTTATGTATCCGCGAGATCCCATCTTGGAGCCGTCGCTAGCGTTCTGCCGGAGGGGGAATCCACCACGGAGGGCTTCTACATCAACACCATAGCCCCTCCGATGAGTTGTGAGTAGTTTACCACAGACCTTCGGGTCCATAGTTATTAGCTAGATGGCTTCTTTTCTCTTTTTGGATCTCAATACAATGTTCTCCCCCTCTCTTGTGGAGATCTATTCGATGTAAACTCTTTTTGTGGTGTGTTTGTCAAGATCCGATGAATTGTGGGTTTATGATCAAGTTTATCTATGAATAATATTTGAATCTTCTCTGAATTCTTTTATGTATGATTGAGTTATCTTTGCAAGTCTCTTAGAATTATTGGTTTGGTTTGGCCTACTAGATTGATCTTTCTTGCCATGGGAGAAGTGCTTAGCTTTGGGTTCAATCTTGCGGTGTCCTTACCCAGTGACAGAAAGGGTTGCAAG
Source organism: Triticum aestivum (assembly GCF_018294505.1). Classification (NCBI taxonomy): domain Eukaryota; kingdom Viridiplantae; phylum Streptophyta; class Magnoliopsida; order Poales; family Poaceae; genus Triticum; species Triticum aestivum. Next base: position 468,008,021 of record NC_057798.1, on the reverse strand, counting down.
GCACATATTGTATTGTTGCCATCGAGGATAAAAAGATGGGGTTTATGTCATATTGCTTGAGTTTATCCCTCTACATCATGTCATCTTTCTTAATGCGTTACTTTGTTCTTATGAACTTAATACTCTAGATGCATGCTGGATAGCGGTCGATGTGTGGAGTAATAATAGTAGATGGAAGCAGGAGTCGGTCTACTTGTTGCGGACGTGATGCCTATATACATGATCATGCCTAGATAATCTCATAATTATTCGCTTTTCTATCAATTGCTGAACAGTAATTTGTTCACCCACCGTAATACTTATGCTATCTTGAGAGAAGCCTCTAGTGAAACCTATGGCCCCCGGGTCTATCCTTTATCATATAAGCTTTCAATCTACTTTTATTTTCATCTTTATTTTCTACATCTATATTATAAAATACCAAAATAATATTTATCTTATCATATTATCTCTATCAGATCTCACTTTCGCAAGTGGCCGTGAAGGGATTGACAACCTCTTTATCGCGTTGGTTGCGAGTTCTTTGTTTGTTTGTGTAGGTTCGTGGGACTTGTGAGGAGCCTCCTACTGGATTTATACCTTGGTTCTCAAAAACTGAGGGAAATACTTACACTATTGTGCTGCATCACCCTTTCCTCTTCAAGGAAAACCAACGCCAAGCTCGAGACTTAGCAATCAACTCCAAGTGAAGCTAACCATGGAGAAAGCCACTTTTCCTCATATGGTCTTGATTCATAATGCAAATGCTACTAAGCCGTGTTGTGAGCATGTGCATCTTGTGGAGGAGAATGCCAAGTTGAAGGAGCAACTTGAGAAAGGCCTTGTCTCTTGCATACAAGGTGAGAAGAATCTCAATGATATTTTGAGAAATCAAAAGGAAGTTGTGGCCAAGGAGGGAGTTGGGTTCGCACCCAAGTCCAAGAACAAGAAGAAGAATGACAAGACCAAACGACCTCCTCCTGTCAAGCAAACTTCTATGAAGGAGGGAGCGGGTGCTTCTAAGGAGAAGAAGAACAATGTGAAGGGTGGTGATGTCAAAAAGGGCAATGCCACCCCTTCCAACAAAGCTGGCGACTTTAACCCTTCTTATGTGTTGTGCCGTGCTAGTGATGGGAATGTTTATGCTAAATTGTTGGTTCTCCTTATGAGTACATTGAATGGTCTATTTGGGTTCCTAAGACCCTCGTTACTAACATCAAAGGACCCATTACAAAATTGGTACCTAAAACCAAGCATTGATCTCTTGTAGGTGTTTGCTTCGAGTGGGGGATCATGGTTGCTCGATAGTGGAGCCACAAATCATATGACCGGAAGAAAGGACTTGGTGGTGGACGTGCACAAGATCCCATCTATGCCCACCAATGTAGAGTGGGGTGATGCCTCATCTTCTAAGGTATTGGGTCTTGGCAAGGTTGTCATTTCTCATGATCTCACGATCGAGAAAGTCATGCTTGTTGAGTACCTTGCATACAATTTACTTTCCGTTCGTCAACTTGCACTCATGGGTTTTGCCACATTCTTTGATATTGATACCGTGGCCCTCTTGTGGAGCAATACTCTTAAAGTAGCCTTTGTTGGGCATGTCGAGAGCAGTCTTTATGTGATTAACTTTTCGGAACGAACACTAAGACCGTGACATGCCTAATGGCTAAAGTTGATGTGGGGTGGCTTTGTCATCGTTGTTTAGCCCATGTCAATATGAGATCTTTGCAAAGTCTTCTCAAGAGGGACCATGTCCGTGGACTAACAAATGTTAGCTTTGCCAAAGATCGTGCTTGCAGTGCTTGTATCGAAGGAAAGTTACATGAGAAGGCTCACCGTCCCACAACTATCATCTACTCGAAGAGACCCTTGGAGCTCCTTCACATGGAGCTCTTTGGGCCTCCATCCTTTGATAGTCTTGGGGGTAGAAAGTATTGCTTGGTGATTATCGATGATTACTCAAGGTACACTTGGGTATATTTCTTCAAGAGGAAGAGTGAAACTCAACAAACTGTCATCGACTTTGCAAATGAAGCTCAACGTCAACATGATGCAAAGATCTTGACAATAAGAAGTGACAACGACACCGAGTTCACGAACTACACCTTGGATGAGTTTCTTAGTGATGAGGGGATCAAGCATCAATATTCCGCACCATACACCCCTCAACAAAATGGTGTTGCGGAGAGGAAGAATCGAATGTTGATGGTTGTAGCAAGGACCATGATGGCGGAGTTCAAGTCTCCTTACAACTTTTGAGCCGTAGCCATCAACATTGCGTGTCATGCATCCAATCGGCTCTATCTCTGCAAAGGCTTGAACAAGACTCCTTACGAAATACTCACCGGTAACAAGCCCAACCTCAAGTACTTTCGGGTGTAAGTGTTTCATTCTGAAGAAAGGTGTTTGTTTGTCTAAATGTGAGGCTAGAGCTCACGAGGGCATATTTGTTGGTTATGCTACAAACTCTCATGCTTACCGTGTCCTCAACAAGTCCACGAGACTCATTGAGGAGACGTGTAACATGGAGTTTGACAAGAATAATGGCTCCCAAGTGGAGCAAAGTGGTACTTGTGATGTAGGTGATGAAATTCCTCCCCAAGCCATAAGAAGAATGGGTGTTGGTCATATCCTACCCATTGAGGAACCCCTTGTGGCTGAAGGAGAAGGACAATGCTCCACTCAAGTGGAGCCATCACCGGCCCAAGACCCACACGCTTCCAAAGAACAAAGTGAATGCCCTCAACCAAGTGAACAAGATCAAGGGCAAGATCAACCTCAAGATGGTGGTGAGCCACCAAGTAATGCCCAAGGTCGAGTTGTCCCTTCCGAGCAAGTTCAAGATCAAGAGCAAGATCAAGATCAAGAACAAGATCAAGATGGCGCTCAAGATGATCAAGTTTCCGCTCCTCTTCTCACACCTGAGGAGGAATTAGAGCGTCATGCTGCTAAGATTGCATCCAAGCTCACAACCAAAGGTCATCTCATGAATAATGTGCTTGGAAGCCTAAGAAAGGGGGTAAGCACTCGTAGACAATTAACAAACTATAGTGAACATCACGCGTTTGTTTCTTGTGTCGAACCCCAAAAGGTCTATTAGGCGCTCGAGGATCCAGATTGGCTCAATGCCACGCATGAAGAACTCAACAACTTAGAGCACAACCAAGTGTGGAGATTGGTGCCAAGGCCAACGGGGAATCATAATGTCATTGGAACCAAGTGGATATTCAAGAACAAGCAAGATGCTCTTGGGATCATTGTTCGCAAGAAGGCTCGTTTGGTGGCACAAGACTACTCCCAAGTCGAGGGTATTGGCTACGGTGAAACCTTCGCTCCCGTTTCTCGCCTTGAATCTATTCGTTTGTTGATTGCTTATGCTTCTCATCATAATTTCAAGTTGCAACAAATGGATGTGAAGAGTGCTTTTCTTAATGGTCCTATTAATGAGTTGGTGTATGTCAAACAACCCCCGAGGTTCCAGGATCCCTATTTCCCCAATCATGCGTACCAACTTGACAAGGCACTCTATGGCCTTAAACAAGCCCCACGTGTGTGGTATGAGCATCTTACCGAGTTGTTGCAAGATCGTGGGTTTGAAATTGGGAAAATCAACCCCACTCTTTTTACTAAGAAGGTTAAAGGGGAGTTGTTTGTATGCCAACTATATGTTGATGACATTATCTTTGGTTCCCCTAAGAAATCTTTCAATGAGGAATTTGCCGCTCTCATGACCTCAAAGTTCAAGATGTCCATTATGGGAGAGTTGAAGTACTTTCTCGGGTTCGAAATCAAGCAAGGAAGAGAAGGCACCTTCATCAACCAAGAAAAATACACTCAATACATGCTCAAGAGATTCAAGCTAAGTGATGTCAAGCCGGCCTCCACTCCAATGCCCGTCAAATTCCAACTTGACATAGATCCCAATGGTAAAGCGGTGGATCAAAAGGTATATCACTCCATGATTGGCTCCTTGCTTTACCTTTGTGCATCTAGACCGGATATCATGTTGAGTGTGGGAATTGTGCATGGTTTCAAGCCGCACCTAAGGAAAGTCACTATGTGGTGGTCAAGCGAATCTTTCGATATTTGGCTCATACCCCCAAACTTTGGCTTATGGTACCCAAGAGGAGCCAACTTCAATCTTTTGGGCTATTCAGACTCAGATTGGGCGGGAGACAGAGTGGATAGGAAGTCCACCTCCGGAGGGTGCCAATTTCTTGGTTGCTCTTTGGTGAGTTGGTCTTCCAAGAAGCAAAGTTGTGTGTCTCTCTCATCCACCGAAGCAGAGTATGTGGCTTCCAGGAGTTGTTGTGCTCAACTTCTATGGATGAGGCAAACTTTGAAGGATTACGGTGTCACTTGTGACAAAGTGCCTCACTGGTGTGACAATGAAAGTGCCATTGTCGGTGTTCTGAGAACGGGGGTCCCCAGACTTGCCTGCCTGCGGCCTGCGGCATGGCTCAACCAGTGGCCCAGTACGGCCCATCTTCATCAACCCAACACTCAAGACCCTCGTGAGGGGCCAAGCCTCACGGGGCGGACGACACAAGGCCTCCTCAGGAGTGGCCTCACCAGACAGGCTCGTGAGGAGGCGGAGAGATCAAGGCAAGGGGTACCTCGCGAGGTTCCCATGACACAAGCCACGACGATCAAGACCAGGTGGGTGCCAGGCGAGCGCCAGCCCGCGCAGCGTCCTCGTTTCCTCTTTGGTGCAAAGGGGGCAAGCACAGACGCGGAGTACCGGGGCATCAGGAAAAGGTTTCCATATCGGTGCAACAAGACCAAGACCAGCAGGACGGCAGGACGAAGGTCACCGTGGAGCCCAACACGGCGTCATCACCAACACCTTTGGCAGGCGAAGACCACCTTTAGTGAGGATAGCTTGTACTAGTTGTCGCCTTTCAAAATGGCCGTTGTTGGATCCCTTCCTGCTCAATATTTGGGAAGAGGACCAGGGCTTCTATAAATAGGGCTCACCACCACAGTAGAAGAGAGAAGTCGAGTTCATCTACACACCACACCACCACAAGAACACCTTTCGTGAGGCTGTTCTTCCCTTGTACTGTTCATCATCAGCCCAAGAGGCAATCCACCACCACACACATGAGTAGGCTATTACACCACAATGGTGGCCCGACCCTGTATAAATCTTGTGTCTCTTGTGTTCTGAGTTCATGTTGTTAGCTTAGAGATCACTGCGAGACTGAGGGAGTGTTTTGGTAGGGGGAAATCTCTGTGCGCACCCTAGTGTTCGAACCTTAAGGGTTTTGCCGGAACCCGATATCCGACATTTGGCGCACCAGGTAGGGGTGCGCCGAAGTCTTCCTTCCGCCGATCTGCGTTCCACTGCTTCTTCGCATCCATGTCCGGTGACTGGACGACCAACACCGACCGCTGGGCGGCATGGCCAGCCCGTGCCACGCCGCCTGCCCAGGGTGACCTCAACCCTGCGCCTCAGGCAGCTCGCACACCATAGAACGCTGCGGGGCAAGGGCGGCGCAGTTTTGCGCCGCCCGCCCTTACTCCGTGGCAGGTGCGGGCAGTCGCAAGGGCCTCAAGCCACGCCGCGGCCATGGCGCCGGACACTCGATGGAAGCAAACAAACATGAGGGCTGCACTCACCGTGGCTCGGGAGCTAGTGCGATGCAGGTTGATTGAGAGTGGCCGGGATGCACTGCTGGAGCGCTTTGCCGAGATCCTGGATGCCGCGGCCTCGGGAGCACCACCCTTTTGCTTCCAGCTTCCACCCCGGGCCCCGGTCGGATCACGCGACAGGCCTCTCCGCGCCCGTGCGCCCTCAGGAACACCCCAAGGCATCGTCGACACCAGCTCAACCATCGGCGCCGGACGTCAGGCTGCACCAGCACCACCTCCGATGAACGAGGACATGCGCATCGCCGCCTACGGCCCGCGCGGGCTGGTGCCCTTCCATTCTCAAGATAGCGTGCTAGGCCAGGCCACATGGAGCGTGGGGCACTATGGCGAAGTCTTCGAGGCGACGGCCTCGGAGACTTACCTGCCTTGTATGGTGGATCGGGAGTACGCGCTGGAAGATGACCCTGGCTCTTTCCTTGGGTCAGGCTGGGAGGAAGAGACGCTAGAAGCCGAGCCTTTTCAGGAGCCTCAAGGAAGCCTCGCCAACCGTGCTGGCAGCAGCAGCTACCGGGTACCGCTAATTCCTCAGAAGCAAGCTTATGCTAACCATGGGTCGTAGGAGGTTCAGGTCACAGCAGCGGACGGCTGCCCCAGCTCGGGAGCCTCCCTTCCACCAGGAGGAGCGCTCTGGGGGCTGCAGGAGAGGGGCCAGGAGCCAGGCCTCTCCCCACGGCGCACGGAGCAAGGTGTCCCTCGGAGGTAGGCCCTCCGCCGGGGAGGTGCTTGATGTCTACTACACAACCTTCTTCTTGTAGACGTTGTTGGGCCTGCAAGTCCACAGGTTTGTAGGACAGTAGCAAATTTCCCTCAAGTGGATGACCTAAGGTTTATCAATCCGTGGGAAGCGTAGGATGAAGATGGTCTCTCTCAAACAACCCTGCAACCAAATAACAAAGAGTCTCTTGTGTCCCCAACACACCCAATACAATGGTAAATTGTATAGGTGCACTAGTTCGGCGAAGAGATGATGATACAAGTGCAATATGGATGGTAGATAAAGGTATTTGTAATATGAAATTATAAAAACAGCAAGGTAGCAAGTGGTAAAAGTGAGCGTAAACGGTATTGCAATGGTAGGAAACAAGGCATAGGGTTCATACTTTCACTTAGTGCAAGTTCTCTCAACAATAATAACATAGATAGATCATATAACAATCCCTCAACATGCAACAAAGAGTCACTCCAAAGCCACTAATAGAGGAGAACAAACGAAGAGATTATGGTAGGGTACGAAACTACCTCAAAGTTATCCTTTCTGTTCTATCTATTCAAGAGTTCATAGTAAAATAACATGAAGCTATTCTTTCCGCTCAATCTATCATAGAGTTCATACTAGAATAACACCTTAAGACACAAATCAACCAAAACCCTAATGTCACCTAGATACTCCATTGTCACCTCAAGTATCCGTGGGCATGATTATACGATAAGCATCACACAATCTCAGGTTCATCTATTCAACCAACACAAAGTACTTCAAAGAGTGCCCCAAAGTTTCTACCGGAGAGTCAAGACGAAAACATGTGCCAACCCCTATGCATAGGTTCATGGGCGGAACCCGCAAGTTGGTCACCAAAACATACATCAAGTGGCACATGATATCCCATTGTCACCACAGATAAGCACGGCAAGACATACATCATGTGTTCTCAAATCATTAAAGACTCAATCCGATAAGATAACTTCAAAGGGAAAACTCAATCCATTATAAGAGAGTAGAGGGGGGAGAAACATCATAAGATCCAACTATAATAGCAAAGCTCGTGATACATCAAGATCGTGCCATAGAGGGAACACGAGAGAGAACACAAGAGAGAGAGAGAGATCAAACACATAGCTACTAGTACATACCGTCAGCCCCGAGGGTGAACTACTCCCTCCTTGTCATGGAGAGTGCCGGGATGATGAAGATGGCCACCGATGATGGGATCCCCCCTCCGGCAGTGTGCCGGAACGGACTCCCAATAGGTTTTTGGTGGCTACAGAGGCTTGCGGCGGCGGAACTCCCGATCTATCTTCTCTGTTGATGGTTTTAGGGTACGTGGGAGTATATAGGCGAAAGAAGTCGGTCGGGAGGTGCTCGAGGGGCCCACGAGACAGGGGGGCACGCCTAGTAGGGGGGGGGGGGCGCCCCCCACCATCGTGGCCTCCTCGAGGATCTTCTGACGTGAACTCCAAGTCTCCCGGATGATATTCTTCCAAAAAATCATGATGTCGAAGGTTTCATTTCGTTTGGACTCCGTTTGATATTCCTTTTCTTCGAAATACTGAAACAAGCAATAAAACATCTATATGGGTTGGGCCTCCGGTTAATAGGTTAGTCCCAAAAGTAATATAAAAGTGTATAATAAAGCCCGTAATCATCCAAAACAGATAATAAAATAGCATGGAACAATCAAAAATTATAGATACTTTGGAGACGTATCAAGCATCCCCAAGCTTAATTCCTGCTCGTCCTCGAGTAGGTAAATGATAAAAACAGAATTTTTTGATGTGGAATGCTACCTAGCATGATTCTCAATGTAATTTCTCTTTATTGTGGCATGAATGTTCAGATCCAAATGATTCAAAATAAAAGTTCATATTAACAGAAGAAATAGTAACACTTCAAGCATACTAATAAAAGCAATCATGTCTTCTCAAAATAACATGGCTAAAGAAAGTTCATCCCTACAAAATCATATAGTTAGGCTATGCTTCATTTTCGTCACACAAAGATGTTCCCAACTTCTATACCCCCGATGACAAGCCAAGCAATTGTTTCGTACTTAAATAATCTCAAACTTTTTCAACCTTCACGCAATACATGAGCGTGAGCCATGGATATAGCACTATGGGTGGAATAGAATAATGATTGGGGTTTGTGTGGAGAAGACAAAAAGGAGAAAGTCTCACATTGACGAGGATAATCAACGGGCTATGGGAATGCCCATCAATTGATGTCAACATGAGGAGTAGGGATTGCCATGCAATGGATGCACTAGAGCTATAAATGAATGAAAAGCTCAACAAAAGAAAACTAGTGGGTGTGCATCCAACTTGCTTGCTCACGAAGACCTAGGGCATTTGAGGAAGCCCATCATAGGAATATACAAGACAAGTTCTATAATGAAAAATTCCCACTAGTATATGAAAGTGACAACCTATGAGACTCTCAACATGAAAAACATGGTGCTACTTTGAAGCACAATATATGAGACTCACTACATGAAGAACAAGGTGCTACTTTGAAGCACAAGTGTGGAAAAAGAGATAGTAGCATTTCCCCTTTATTTTTTTATTTTTCTTTTCTTTCTTTTCTTTTTTTTTCTTTTTTTGGGCCTTCTTTTTTTATTTTGGCCTTTTTTTTCTTTTTTCTTTTTGGGCAATGCTCTAATAATGATGATCATCTCACTTTTATTGATTACAACATAGGAATTACAACTCGAAACTAGAACAAGATATGACTCTATATGAATGCCTCCGGCGGTTTACCGGGATGGTGCAATGAATCAAGAGTTACATGTACGAAAAATATGCATGGTGGCTTTGCCACAAATACGATGTCAACTATAGGGATGGCAGTTTTGCCCATGGGTATGGGTACCCGCAGGTACCCTACCGGAAAATAGTGGGTATGGGTGAGACTTTTACCACTTCATACCCATGGGTATGGGTATCCATACCCACCAAATGCATGGGTAGGGTATGGGTATGAAATTATATCCATGGGTAATCCAATGGATACCCAGAAAATAAATAAATAAATAAAACCCTATAATATGCAGATAAATAATTATCTTAAGTTCTTACTAGCCCATGGACCACTGATTAAGACCTTTAATTGTGTGTCAGTTGTCATTGTGAATTTTTGATGTAAGTGCAAACCTGATTGTTATGGATGGGTACCTAAATTAAGACCCTTTTCTCATCTTACTTTTGTCATGTCAACGCTATATATTGTACCCACCGGATACTCATTGGGTATAGGATACCCGATGGGTATGGGCATGGGTACCACTTTGTACCCATGGATATAGAAGTGGGTGGGTATAGAAAAAAGATTTGGGTATGGGTTTCGGTAGAAAAGGGTCGTACCCGCCCATACCCTACCCATTGCCATCCCTAGTCAACTACATGATCATGCAATGGCAATATGACAAAAGTAATGTATGTCATGATGAGGATGAACGGAACGGTGGAAAGTTGCATGGCAATATATATCGGAATGGCTATGGAAATGCCATAAATAGGTAGGTATGGTGGCTGTTTTGAGGAAGATATAGGGAGGTTTATGTGTGATAGAGCGTATCGTATTACGGGGTTTGTATGCACCAGCGAAGATTGCACCAACTCTCAAGGTGAGAAAGGGCAATGCAAGGTACCGAAGAGGCTAGCAATGATGGAAAGATAAAAGTGCGTATAATCCATGGACTCAACATTAGTCAAAAGAAATCATATACTTATTGCAAAAATTTAGAAGTCATCAAAAACCAAGCACTACGCACATGCTCCTAGGGGTATAGATTGGTAGTAAAAGACCATCGCTCGTCCCCGACCGCCACTCATAAGGATGCACAAGCCAGGTACACTTCATGCTTCAAATTTGTTACACAACTTTAACCATACGTGCATGCTACGGGACTTGCTAACTTCAACACAAGCATTCTTTAAATTCATAATCACCCAACTAGCATGACTTTAATATCACTACCTCCATATCTCAAAACAATTATCAAGTATCAAATTGATCATAGCATCTAATTCACCTCCTAAGATAGTTTCCGTTGAAATTACCATGTTGTTTAAGACTCTCAAAATAATATAAGTGAAGCATGAGAGTTCATTAATTTCTACAAAATAAAGCCACCGCCGTGCTCTAAAAGATATAAGTGAAGCACTAGAGCAAACGACAAACTATTCCAACAAGATATAAGTGAAGATCAATGAGTAGTTAAATAATTATGCAACTATGTGAAGACTCTCTCTCATTTAAGAATTTCAGATCTTGGTATTTTATTCATACAGCAAGCAAAACAAAGTAAAATTACATTGCAAGGATATCACAACTCATGCGAAGAAGCAAAAACTTAGGCTCAACCGATACTAACCGATAGTTGTTGAAGAAGAAAGGTGGGATGCCTACTGGGGCATCCCCAAGCTTAGATGCTTGAGACTTCTTGAAATATTATCTTGGGGTGCCTTGGGCATCCCCAAGCTTGAACTTTTGTGTCTCCTTAATTCCTTTCATGTCACGGTTTCCTAAATCTCAAAAGTTTCATCCCCACCAAACTCAACAAGAACTCTTGAGATAAGTTAGTATAAAACAATGCAAAACCATATCATTCTCTACTGTAACAAATCACTAAGATTATTATTCAACATTGAAATACTAAATGTATCTGCATATTTAATACTCCTATCCTCAAATAGAATCATTAAACAAGCAAACATACGCAAACAACGCAAACATAACAACAATCTGCCAAAACAGTACAGTCTGTAAAGAATGCAAGATTCATCATACTTCCCTAACTCCAAAAATTATAAGAAAAATACTACGCTGTAAAATATTTATCATATCTCAATATGCAGAAAGATTCAACATTATATCACTCTCTGACTTTTCTAGGGAATTTTTGCAACAACGATAAACTTTCTGTTTTTAAACAGCAACATGTATACTAGCAAAATAAGCATGGTAAAGGATATCCTTGGCATTTTTATTGAAAATAGTGATGCACAACATTATTATAAATAACAGAAAGCAAATACTAACAAAATAAAATGACGCTCCAAGCAAAACACATATCATGTGGCAAATAAAAATATAGCTCCAAGTAAAGTTATCGATGAACGAAGACAAAAGAGGGGATGCCTTCCGGGGGCATCCCCAAGCTTAGGCTTTTGGCTATCTTTAATATCTTGGTGGGAAGACAAAAGAGGGGATGAATTTAATATCACTACCTCCAAATAAAAATACAGCTCCAAGCAAAGCTCGCAATACATCAAGATCGTGCCATAGAGGGAACACGAGAGAGAGATATCAAACACATAGCTACTCGTACATACCCTTAGCCCCAAGGGTGGACTACTCCCTCCTCGTCATGGAGAGTGCCGGGATGATGAAGATAGCCACCGGTGATTGGATCCCCCATCCGAAAGGGTGCCGAAACAGACTCTCGATAGGTTTTTGGTGGCTACAGAGGCTTGCGGCGACGGAACTCCCGATCTATCTTCTCTATGGATGTTTTTAGGGTACGTGGGACTATATAGGCGAAAGAAGTCGGTTGGGAGGTGCTCGAAGGGCCCACGAGACAGGGGGAGCACCTAGTAGGGGGGGGCGCCCCCACCCTCATGGCCTCCTCGAGGATCTTCTGACATGAACTCCAAGCCTCCTGGATGAAATTCTTCCAAAAAATCACGATGCCGAAGGTTTCATTCTGTTTGGACTCCCTTTGATATTCCTTTTCTTCGAAATACTGAAACAGGCAATAAAACAGCAATATGGGCTGGGCCTCCGGTTAATAGATTAGTCCCAAAAGTAATATAAAAGTGTATAATAAAGCCCGTAATCATCCAAAACAGGTAATAGAATAGCATGGAACAATCAAAAATTATATATACGTTGGAGACGTATCAGTGCTGCAAAGCCTACCCCCGACAGAGGACCCGTGGTCGCCGAGGGTGCCGAGGGCGTCCCCTTTGCCCCATTGGCGTCGTCCTTGGTCTCCGGCCGCCGTCAATGGTGGTCGAGGGTGGTGCAAGGCGGGGCCCTCGTCTGGCGATATGAAGCAAGGCCCGGTGCCTGTGAAGAAGGCCCAGTTCCTATGAAGCTCGCCGCCCGTGACACTCTCACGTAATAATGAGTGGGGCTGTACATGCCCCGGAGTCTCTGGAGAGCCGCCCTTGGGCCTCGGAGGCTCCCTCACATGCCCAGTGGAAGCACTTAGCTCCGCTCTGGTGAGAAGACGTCGAAGACTAGACTAGGCGCAGGACGCGGCCTTTTGCTTTTTGCCTCCCTTTCTGT
>NC_057798.1:467959610-467995055 GCF_018294505.1 Triticum aestivum | reverse complement strand
GCACCAACTGCCTCCACCTCGCGAGCCCCTTGCGGGCGGGGCTGGGCGAAGCGCACACATGCTATGCGCATGCCGTGCCACGACCGGCACTCACTCTCGCATGGCCCACTCGACCGAGTCGACAGGTCCCTCAGGGGATCCTCGGGGGCTCACGACCCCGCGAGACTATTCAGGACTTGTCCCGGCTAAAGGTAAACCACAAACAACAAGCTCGTCGCAGGGGCCATAGGATCATGGAGGCACATGTTCAACATCATTCCTAAAAGCATACGGACGGCAATCTTCTTACATGAGGGGCTTCCCCTCCCAAAATGCTCTTACAACCTTTGGGGCCGCGCCCGAGCTTTTGTGTGCAGGATAAATAGCAGAGAAACACGGGGTCAGTCAGACATATCGCTCACCGCGTCCTCCTGGTCACCTCTAGACGCATCGCTGGCGCCGCTGTCATTGTCGCTGGCATCGCCATCACCATCACCGATGCCACCGTCGCCACCATCGACCATGTCGCCACCATCCGCCGAGACTACCACCCCATCGTTGTCGGAAGCAAAGGCCCTAACAAGCACATCCACATCGTCCTCCACCCATCGCGCCAGGTCGCCTCGGATGGCCTCGGGCACCGGGGCGATGACAGCGTCAAAGTCAAAGTTGGTATCGGTGTTCTAAAGATGGCTGAAGACGCGGGAAAATGCACCCCCAAGCAGGCTGCAGCTCCTCTCCTCGACAAGTTGGCGAGCTCTCTCGGAGCGGTTCACCGGGCGCGTCACCACATCAGTGAAGAAGCGGAGATGACTGGCATAGTTGGTCACATGATGATGCGGGGCGTCCTCGTCACAGATGTTGCCCAGGGCTGCGTTGGCCCTGTTCTTGAGGTCCTGGAGCATGGGGGCGTGCATGTGCTCCAGCACCTGCCGTTTGAGCACTTCCTCTCTATTCTGCCACGCAACGGACTCGGCGTTGTCAGTCCGCTACTGAAGAGGAAGCAACTCGGCACGGGCGGAGGCCAACTCAGTCTATGCCGAGACCAGGGCGGCTGCGGCAGCCTCCACGCGCCGCTCCGCTTCAATCAGCTTGGACCTAAGGGCGGCAGTCCTGCCCGCAGCCTCGGCTTCAACCAGCTTCAACTTTAGGTCATACCTGCTCACAAGATCTACGCGAGCCTCTGCCACGCGGCGGTCGACCTCCTCCTGGACTCGAGCCTCTCGCGCGCCAACATTGTCCTCCTCCTGGGAAACCTGGCACTCCCTCGTCTCCAATCTCTCAAGATCAAGATTGCGCTCGGCGGCCTCCAGCGTCAGCGCTTCCTCACGCTTCCGGAGCTCCACCTCCTCGACAGGCGTCCCCTTCAGCGATGCAAGGGTGGCCTGATGCAGCTCCACTTGTTGCTCCAGGGAGGCACTCCAGGTTTGGAGCTCCCACGCGTGCTCTCTGCGATCTTCAAACGATAATCTACTTCCCGAGCCTCCTCCAGAGCTCGAGAGCAGGCCTCTCGCAAGGCTACAAGGGACGCCTCGGCCTTTGCGTTGTCAAGCTCGCACTGGTGGCGTGCGAGGTTGATGGCCACCTTTAGCTTGCGCCGCTCCTTAGTTAGCCATAGGCCCTCAGACTCAAGACGCGCATCCACATCCGCAAGCTCTCCACCGAGCTGGCCCATCACGTCCATCGCCTTCCGGAGGAACTCGCGGCGGACGATGCTTCGTTCGCGCGCAAGCTTGAGCACGCTACTGATGTCGTCCTCCATCGCCGGCGCCATCGGCGGGGCCCGAAGTGGTTCGCCCCCTCTTGGTAGGGGGCTGGGGGCAGGCGCCCTCACGATCGCTAGCCGGGCCTCACAAGAGACCCGGACCGGCGCAGGTTCACCACCTGCAGAGGAGCCAAGGATTGACGCCAGTCATTCGCCGTCCACGACCAGAGGAGGAGCCCCGGGCAGGCTGACTGCTCTCTAGGAAGGGTTATGAAGCAAGGGCAGCAAAGGCAAGGGCTCAAGACACCTTGCAGCCAGGCTTGCTCCTCCGGCTGACCCCACGTCAGGGGCGGCATGCAGGCTCAGGACGCTCAAGGCCAGCGATGAAGGCAAGGCCGGAGGAGGTTGTTTCTTGGGAGACTCCGCGGGCTTGGTAGGAGGGATCCTGAAGAGCCGCGGTCAGGAAGGGAAGAAGCAATTGAGGAATTACAAGGGTAAGGCACTTACTCGTCTATGGCGATGTACTTTCTGTGCTTCAACGGCTGGAAGGTACGACCACTGCAGCTCAAAGACTCCTTCCTCTTGCGGAGCGCGGTGAAGTCCATGCGGAACCGACCAAGGCGCTGGACGTGAGGGCCAGCACGGGGTGCGTCTAGAGAAGCACCCAGGTAGTCGACCTCAGGAGCTCCGGCCTCAGGAGCTGTAGACTGCATCTCCCCCTCAACGACCGTCCCAAGGCAAGCTTCACGGGTTCCGGAGGATGACGCCTCCGAAGCCCCAAGCGGCGTTGGGGCCTCGACACCTAAGCCCCCAGCCTCAAGCGATGCTTGCCTTCCTGCACCCACTCTTGGGGAGAGATCGGTGCTGGCAGCGAGAAGGGGAGCCACGGCGGCAGGATTCTCGCGAGGCCCCTCAAGGCCAACCGGACGCAACCCCCTTGCCGCATATCGCCTGGTGAGGGGTCGCCAGTCAAGACTTCAAGCACAGTCCTCTGCGCTTCGGGCGAAAGCTCCGACTCCTGAAGCCGCATGCGATCCTGGTCACCAGTCAGGGCCCACATCGGCCGGGAGTGGCGCTGGAGAGGAGCAACACGATATCGGAGGAACTCCTTCAGCACCCGGGGCGCAATCACACCGAGATCTCTCAACCTCTTCAGTCGAAACCAAACAAAGGAAAGCCAGGGGCTCACGAGTCTCTCATGGCCCTAGCCGGGATTGGGGACAGCAGGCATCGACGGAGGCGAGAGCAGGGGGTTGAGCACTCCGACATCCACATATAGCCACCGCGTCCGGAACCCGCTCATCGACGGCGGGAGGTCAAAATCAATCCCCAAGGCGGCCGTCTCAGCCATGGCCTGGAAGCTCATGCACCCCGAGCACTGCGAGGGGTCTGTCAGGCGCAGCGAGAAGAAGTGGTGCAAGAGGGCGATGAAAGGAGCAATGCCCACCATGGCTTCGCAAACAAAGGCGAAGATGGCGAGAAGGGTAATGGATGGGGGATCAAGATGCATCATATGGATCCAATAATGGGAAAGCACTGCATTGAAGAAGGCGGAGAAAGGGGGAACCAGGCCAGCCCACAAGGCATCAACGAAGAACTGAACCTCAGTGACTGTCCTGTCAATGGAGGTGCGGGATGCAGGACAAGCCACCGTATTCCCGCACTCGTTGAAGCTGGAAGCGAGCGCAGGGCAGATCTTGCCAAAGGTCTCCAGGTTGAGCACCAACGACCGGCTGACGGCGGGCTCGATTGTCGGGGGTGGACTGGCTGAGGACAGAGGATTCTTCCCCTTCTCCTTGCTAGTTGGCACCATGGCAATGGTGGGAGCAGAGCTCAAGTCAAATTGGGAGCGGAAGCAAGGACTTGAGGAAGAAGGGGGAATAGGAAGCACGCTGCCAGCAAGGAGGAAATAACTGTGTATGGCGCCGTGGCCGCCTAGCAAGGCGGATAGTGGGGCAGCATGGGGAAGCGGAGACGCCCACGTCCAATCAGTCGCCATGCGTCAACCAAGGCCATAGCTGTTGGGGCCCGCAGCGCTCCGCCCTTGCCCTTTGGCTTCGCTGCTAAGCCAAGTCCGAGCGCTCTTGGGCCCGGGGGCTACTGTCGGCGTCTTGGGAACGGGGGTCCCCAGACTTTCCTACCTGTGGCCTGTGGCGTGGCTCAACCAGTGGCCCAGCACGTCCCATCTTCATCAACCCAACACTCAAGACCCTTGCGAGGGGCCAAGCCTCGCGGGGCGGACGATGCAAGGCCTCCTCAGGAGTGGCCTCACCAGGCAGGCTCGTGAGGAGGCGGAGAGATCAAGGCAAGGGGTACCTCGCAAGGTTCTCATGACGCAAGCCATGACGATCAAGACCAGGCGGGCGCCAGCCCGCGCAGCGTCCTCGTTTCCTCTTTGGTGCAAAGGGGGAAAGCACAGGCGCAGAGTATCGAGGCATCAGGAAAAGGTTTCCATATCGGTGCAACAAGACCAAGACCAGCAGGACGGCAGGATGGAGGTCACTGTCGAGCCCTTTAGTCAGGAAAGCTTGTACTAGCTGTCCCCTTTCAAAATGGTCGTTGTTGGATCCCTTCCCGCTCAATATTTGGGAAGAGGACCAGGGCCTCTATAAATAGGGCTAGCCACCATAGTAGAAGAGAGAAGTCGAGTTCATCTACACACCACACCACCACAAGAACACCTCACCTCGCGAGGTTGTTCTTCCCTTGTACTGTTCATCATCAGCCCAAGAGGCAATCCACCACCACACACAGGAGTAGTGTATTACACCACAATGGTGGCCCGAACCTGTATAAATCTTGTGTCTCTTGTGTTCTGAGTTCATCTTGTTAGCTTAGAGATCGCGGCGAGGCCGAGGGCGTGTTTCAGTAGGGGGAAATCTCCATGCGCACCCCAGTGTTCGAACCTTAAGGGTTTTGCCGGAACCCGATATCCAACAGCCATCAAGATCTCTCTCAACCCGGTGCAACACTTCAAGACGAAGCATATTGAGATTCAGTATCACTTCATCCGGGATCACATTAGGCGAGGGGAGATCAAGCTCAAGTATGTCAACACTCATGATAACCTTGCAGATATTTTCACAAAGCCCTTGGATGAAGCAAGATTTCGTGAGTTAAGGCATGAGGTAAATATCATTGATTCGAGCAATGTAGCTTGAACCCTTGCACACCCCACCATACTCAACTTGATATCTTGTTTAGGCGTAGGCATGGACATAGGGGGAGTGTTGTTCTCTCAATGAACTCTCCCTTCCCCCATTATGCATAAATTGATCAACTCTTTCACATTAGCCATTTTTTATGGTACATGTGCTTCAAAGATGAGTTTTGGTCATGGGCCCAAGGATAATTCTTCGCAGTGCCATACCAATTGACTCAAACATAGTTGGCTTCGGCCACCGCCCTCTCCTCTTGAGAGGTCTTTGCTTGTGCTTGTTCCTTGTTATCTTTTGCCTTCTTATTGTGTCGTGGTTGTGTCTGTGTTGCCTCTTGGGTGTGTGTGGTTGCGTGTTCGGTCGCTTGGAGGTGTTTTTGCAAAGACAGTGTTTCTCTTTTTCGAAACAAGCATTTTCTTGGGTCTACGGTAGTACCGCGGCGTGCCATGGTACTACCACGGGAGAAGAGCACGGTACTATCGCTTCCATCACGGTAGTAATTTTTTACTGCCGCTGGAAGAGCGGTCCTACCGCCCTGGTTGCGAAACTTCTGCCCGGGCGGTACTAACGCGATGACCTGTGGTACTACCGCGCAGTTGTGAGCGGGTGGGGGTCAAGTACGGGCAGGGGGGTTTCAACTCCCCCATACCCATTCAACCTTGTTTCCCCTCTCTCTCTCTCTCTCCTGCCCAAGAACGGCGCCGGAGGATCTCGCCGGATCTTTGTCTCCGGCTGCTCTCCTCGCATTCCGACAGGTAGGATCGTTCCCCACCTCGTCCTCTTGCCATAGAACAAGGTTTCTCCCCGAATCCCTCTCTCTTTGCCTCGTAGTTTTACTTCTAGGTCTTCGGGGAGATGCATATTGTTCTTGAGATTTTTGACCAAATCTGTGCAAGAGAAGGATGTAGGAGAGTTGTAGTGCAGTAGATATGCTATTTGGAATGTTGCCACACTGTAGTTTTGATCGACCATAGTACCGATCCAATGTCGCAGATGTGCCTAGATCCGTGCTGTGCCGGATTGGATTCCGAGCGGTACTACCGCACCTCTCGTGCGGTACTACCGCTCCAGCCACATCCGTCTCGCACGGTACTACTGCTCCTCTGGGGCGGTACTACCGCTCGAGGCACAGAAGTAAAATTTTACTTCCGCTCCGAGTGCGGTACTACCGCGGCTGGAGTAGAAGTAAATTTTTACTTCCGCTTTGGGGTGAGTTACTCCTGTTGACCTCAAAGCTATCGTGTTGCAACTTCCCAATCTTATGTCTACTTGTTTGGCTTGTTTTGGGTGTGGTCTTTGCATTAATCATTCTCGTTTCTCTCGTGTGTTCTTGTGTTGTGTGTCATAGGTGGTGGCTCCAATGTCCATCGTTCGAACCGAAGCCGTGACACAAGCTCGAAGCATCTTCACAATCAAGAGGTGCCAGAGGGTTCCAATACCCAACACCGCATGTCAAGAAGACCGCCAACAGGTACAAGGAGCCAGCTCTTGGCATGGATGATATGCCTCTGTCTGAGTTCATCGTTCGAAGACGAATCAATCCCTATGTGAACCCTCGTGAGAATGACAGAGGGAATGAGTTGTTCTGGACCAAGCAGCAGAATCTCATATACATTGATGTGATCAAGTCCAAGCACAACCTCTATGTCCCAATGAAGTGGATTGACATGTCTCATTTGAGGAAGCACCAGGACTACTTTGGTGAGGCTCTGGACTTGGTGAAACAGTTTAGTATTGAGGACTTCATCACTTTTCATATGGACTTTGTTCCGGAGCTCGTGGCACAGTTCTTTGCCTCCGTCCACTTCCACACGGATGGGGAGCGATCTTTGTCTTGGATAACCAATGGGAAGAAGTTGTCTGCCACTTGGAAGGAATTCATGACACTGCTGAATGTCCGTGATGCTGGACCTGATGTGCCCATTGGTGCCTGCCCTCACGGCAACGCCGAGTTAGCCAACAAGGACAGGCCTTTGCCTTTTATGGTGGAGAAGAAGCATCCCAATGTCACTCAGACTTGGGTGCTCAACCCCTTCCTCGATGTCATGCACCAAATCTTTCACAACACTCTGTTTCCTTGCGTCGGTGACAAAGATAAGGTGCATGCTTACCTTGTGGATATGATGCTTCTGTGTGAGGAGGCATGTCAGCATGCTGCTTAGCCCCTGGACATTTCTCACATCATGTGGAATGAGCTTAGGTTTGCGGTTTTCAATTGCAAAGTTCCCATCTATGGTCCTTAGTGCACCACCTGATCTTGAAGACTTGGGACAAGATGTTTCCAGAGGAAGAATTCTCTACACCCAACTGGATTTGCCATGAGCCTATCAAGCTGCGTCTGAAGAACAAGTCGGCCAACACCAACACCAGGGCTGAGGCTGAGGCTGCTAGGATGAAATGTGGATGAGGACGGGGTTGAGGAGGAGGACGAGGCTAAGGACAGCTCTGCTGGATATGCTCCTCCATCTTCTGAGCCCTTGTGGGCTAAGAAACTGAAGGCCAAGATGAAGACCCTATTCTATATGCACGCCAAGGGGCAGTACAGGACCCATGTTGCTTCAAAGGAGAGTCGCCAGCGCGACAAGAGGATCTTGAGGACCTTTGGCGAGATTGTGGAGAGTGGGTCTGAGGTGAACATCACTCTGGAGGCTGACTGGATTGCCAAGTAGGGATACTAGTGGACTGAGTCTAAGGAGGAGACCATTCCAGCTGCAAAGTATGATGAGGAGCATGTGGAGTGACCTTTGCAGCAAGTGCTACCACCTATGTCGTAGGTGTCCTCTGTGCCCTTTTGGTGTCTTGATGCCAAAGGGGGAGAGAGTGTAGGATTTGCTTTCGTTCATGTCTTTGCTTTCGTTTAGTTGGAACTTCATTTGTGATGCTTTGGTTTGGTTTGTGCTTGAGACCTGCTATTCTATCATATGGTGTAAGACATATGCACCCAAGCTTAACTTATTGTCTATCATGCTTAGTGTTATTTATTTCGTGGCAAGGAATGCCTCGTCTACAAAATATAGGGGGAGTATTGATCCTAGCATGTGTGTCGTGCAGTCCAAAGCATTCATATAGAGTGCACACATCTAGGGGGAGCCTGCCTATACTTTGTAGAAGTTGGGATAGCTTATATTCATTTGTGTTCTCTCTTGAGCAAATCTCGTATTGTCATCAATCCACCAAAAGGGGGAGATTGTAAGGGCATATTTCTCCCTAAGTGCAAGGATCGAGAAGAGGTGTCTAGAGGGGGGAATAGACACTCAACACACAAAGTTTGCAATTTTTAAGTTTTTTAAGTTTAGGTGGAGTTTAAGCACAAGTTTAACCATTCACAATACATATCAAGCAAGCATGCAAAGAGTATATGGGCAGCGGAAAGTAAAGCATGCAACTTGCAAGAAAGTAAAGGGATGGGATTGGAGTGTGCAAACACAATTGGAGACACGGATGTTTTTGGCATGGTTCCGATAGGTGGTGCTATCGTACATCCACGTTGATGGAGACTTCAAACCATGAAGGGGAATGGTTGCGTGAGTCCACGGAGGGCTCCACCCATGAAGGGCCCATGAAGAAGCAACCTTGTCTATCCCACCATGGCCATTGCCCACGAAGGACTTGCCTCACTAGGGTAGATCTTCACGAAGTAGGTGATCTCCTTGCCCTTACAAACTCCTTGGTTCACTCCACAATCTTGTCGGAGGCTCCCAAGTGACACCTAACCAATCTAGGAGACACCACTCTCCAAAAGGTAATAGATGGTGTGTTGTTGATGAACTCCTTGCTCTTGTGCTTCAAATGATAGTCTCCCCAACACTCAACTCTCTCTCATAGGATTGGATTTGAGTGGAAAGCAACTTGGGGAAGGCTAGAGATCAAGATTCATATGGTTGGATTGGAATATATTGGCCTCAACACATGAGTAGGTGGTTCTCTCTCAAAAAATGAATGCTGGAAATGTAGGCACGTTCCGATGGCTTTCCTCACGAATCAGGAGACGGTGGAGGGGTATATATAGCCTCCACACAAAATCTAACTGTTACACACAATTTACCAAACTCGGTGGGACCAAATCAGAAAACTCGGTCGGGCCGAATTTGTTCATAATGTGACCGTTAGGCATTTTCAGTGGGACCGATATGATCAACTCGGTGGAACCGATGTGCAAGGGTTAGGGTAAAACCTCATCTCGGTTTGACCGATTACACAAACTCGGTTGGACTGATTTGGTAATAAGCAAAACAGAGAGTTGGTTAGGAAAACTCGGTTGACCGATTACATATTCTCGGTGAGACCAAAAATATTGCAATAGACAACAGGGAGTTTGCAAGCCCATCTCGGTGAGACCGAGATCCCATCGGTGAGACCGAAGTGACTAGCGTTTTTGGCAGTGGCTATGTCAAATGAACTCGGTGGCGCCGGATGGATCAAATCAGTGGGGCCGAGTTTGACTTTTGGTTTGGGACATATGTGAATATGAGAAAGTGGTTGAGGGCTTTGGAGCATATCACTAAGCACTTTGAGCAAGCAAGCCGTTAAGCAACACCTCATCTCCTTTTAATAGTATTGGCTTTCCTATAGACTCAATGTGATCTTGGATCACTGAAATAGAAAATGTAGAGTCTTGAACTTAGAGCTTGAGCCAATATTTTGTACTTAGCATTTTGAAGGGGTTCCACATCCTCTTGTCCATGCCACTCCACTGTTGGACTTATATGAAATACACTAGATAAAAGTATCAGTCCAACAAGAGATATGTTGACATTAATTACCAAAATCACCTAGGGAGCACTTGTGCTTTCAATCTCCTCCTTTTTGGTAATTGATGACAACATACATCAAAGGTTTAGATAAGGATATAAAGAAAGAAAAGTAAAGCTTTAGAAGGATGTCTAACATGCATAGGCTCCCCCTACATGTATGCAATCATGCAAATATGGAACATAAGATCATGTGAGTGCATAATCATGACAGAGCAAGCAAAGAGTTACATGTATCTTGGCTATATGCATCAGAGTAAATGGTGTGAATATGAGAAAGTACCTTCATGCTCATGAGTCCTTCTTGCAAACAATATGTGCATCATCAAGAGATCCTTATGCGCATGAATGTGATGCATATACTTACCTTGTGGTCTTGAGCTAGCTTTGGAAGAGATGAACCTGAGAAAACAAGGTTAGAAAACACAAAGACATCTATCAAGCAAAGCAAGAGCAGTAAACCTCAAGAGTACCAAGATTGGGATGACATCTATAGAGTGAGTACTAGGCACTTTATTTGAGTGTAGACATGTCCCCAAAGGTAAAGATATGCAATGAATTCGAAGATTTCCTCCCCTTAGTTGTCTTGCTCCCCCTGAATCTTATATGAGATATTGGGAGAAGATAGGGAAAAGAATATCAGAGCAAAGCAAACACAAAACAACATGAACATGTCTTCCCCTCAAAAGACATGTAAGTTCTCTCCTCTTGAATACCAAGCAACTAGGGTCTCTCTCTGATGTGATTATTTATCTCTCTTTTCCCCCTTATGATATGATTAATCTTTGATGTGAGCTCTCTCTCCCCCTTTAACATCAATTTCCAAGAAGGGTCTTTTTGAGTGTGAGTCAAAGTAGGTTTGGTCCTTGAGTCACATGGCAAAGCAGCATGTAGAATATGATGCTTGTAGAGGATAAGAATCATCAAGTGGAGCTGGAATAGAATGTGCAGGATGCAAATAACATAGTGTTTTCTCAGCATTGAGATCGGCTACACCGAGTTATTTTCTTCGGTGGCACCGAAAAGTTTCGGTTTGACCGAAAGAGGCAAGTCGGTGTGTTCGAATTCATCACAGAGAAAATGCACTAGTCAGCTTAGCTCACTTAAGAAAATAAGATCTCACAAGATTTGCAAGGAATTAACTAAAGGATTTGCAAAGAATTGGATGCAGAGAAATGCAGAACAGAAATAAAAGAAATCTAGATGAAGTTTTTTTAAAAGGGGAAATAAATATGCATGAGACAAATGCAAGAACAAGGATAAACACTAGAGAACTTCATCTAGAATTGGTCGGCGACAAAGTCACCTATGTTAGAGTATATTAACCTAGGAGTCAAGTCAAGACACTTGATCATAGGTCATACTCATTTGTTTAAGCTCAAAATGGGGTTGCCATTTTTCGTTCAAGCAAATTTATGTATTCACATCTTATTGAGCTTCTTTGACCCATGACTTGAGGTAAAGCTTCTCTAAGATGGAATGACATACCTTGGGTGGTGGTGTTGATCTTGATCATGTAGTTGAACTTGTGTGGGATGCTCAATGTTGATGTAGTTCATTTGGAGCACCACTTGTAATTGGAGTTCATCTACCTACATGAATTAGTTTTGCAAGGAATAGCACTTGTGTATCCAAAATGACAATCATGAACTTTGATATAAAATTTTTGTCAAAGGATATATACGAAGGGTTTCAAGCTTCCTTGTCTTCAACCATCGTAATGTAGAGACTTGGTGATGTAGAGATTGCTCAAGATATGAGTGAGTTGCAATCTCATAGATTTAGATTCATCCAAGTACCTACAAGGGTTAGATGACATGCAAGGGTGCAAATATATCCAAGATATGTGATTATCATCATAGGAGAAATATCAATGATTAGTCATAGGCTTATGTCTTGCATGTATTCAAATGGAGCTTCTACTCCAAATTTGAAGCATCAATGATGTTCAATTCACCTCTCAACCTGCAAAACACTTTCTCATCAAGTGGTTTAGTGAAAATATTCGCGAATTGCTTGTCGGTACGAACATGCTTAAGATTAATATCACCCTTAGCAACATGATCTCGAATGAATTGATGACGAACTTTGATGTGCTTAGTTCGAGAATGTTGCACGGGATTGTGAGCAATCTTAATAGCACTTTCATTGTCACAAAGCAAAGGAACATGTTTCACATATATCCCATAGTCTTCAAGAGTTTGGGTCATCCAAAGTAACTGAGCACAACATGAACCAGCGGCAATGTATTACGCTTGGGCGGTGGATAAGGATACCGAGTTTTGTTTCTTGGAGGACCAAGATACAAGAGATCTACCAAGAAATTGACAAGTACCCGAAGTTGACTTTCTATCAACCTTGTCTACGGCATAGTCCGAATCGGAGTAGCCAACAAGATCAAAAGAAGACCTCTTAGGATACCAAATGCCAAAATTTGGTGTATGTATTAAGTATCTCACTATCCTTTTCACAGCCTTAAGATGACATTCTTTAGGGGCCGCTTGATATCGTGCACACATGCACACACTTAGCATAATATCGGGACGAGAGGCACAAAGATATAATAATGAACCAATCGTAGAGCGGTAAACTTTTTTATCAATGGGTTCACCATCTTTAGTCAAGTCAAGATGTCCACTAGTATGCATGGGTGTACTCATACCTTTGCATTCTTGCATACTGAACTTCTTGAATAAGTCCTTGGTGTACTTCGTTTGAGAGACAAAGGTACCTTCCTTAGTTTGCTTGACTTGCAAACCAAGAAAGAACCTGAGTTCACTCATCATAGACATCTCAAACTTCTCCGACATAAGCTTTCCAAACTTCTCACTAAAATGAGGGTTAGTTGATCCAAATATAATATCATCAACATAAATTTGGCACACAAATAATTCTCCATTAACCCTTTTTGTGAAAAGAGTAGAATCAATTTTTCCAATCTCAAAGCCTTTTTCAATAAGGAACTTGGTCAAGCATTTATACCATGCTCTAGGAGCTTGTTTAAGACCATAAAGAGCTTTGTGAAGTTTGTAAACATGATTGGGTTTCTTGGGATTAACAAAGCCGGGAGCTTGTTTAACACAAACTTCCTCCTCAATTTCACCATTTAGAAAAGCACTTTTAATGTCCATTTGATATAATGTGATATCATGGTGATTAGCATAGGCAAGTAAGATGCGAATGGACTCAAGTCTAGCAACGGGGGCATATGTCTCACCATAGTTCATACCTTTGACTTGAGTGTAGCCTTGGGCGGCGAGACATGCTTTGTTGCGATTTACTTGTCCATCTTCATCTTGCTTGTTGCGAAACACCCATTTGGTACCGATGATGTTGTGGTTGTTGTCAGGCTTCTCGACCAATGTCCACACTTGGTTTCACTACAAAAAAATACACTTCCGTGATGATACGTGTTTGTCATAGTAGGTTGCGTTTTTTATCATGCATGTACATCCATGACGATTTTATGACAGAATCAAGATAGTCATACCTGTGCTGTCGTAGAAGTGTTCCATGACATTACCAAAATTATCATCATGGAAGTGTCCACTTCCATGACGATAAATCGCGCGTCACATAAGTGCTTTCGTCAAGGGTGACCGACACGTGGCATCCACTGTAACGGAACGCCATTAAGCTATTGGGTCCGGTTTTGGATCCAATAACCCGTTAACAGCCCCTACCAATGGGGATTTTCCACGTGTAAAATTGTCATTGGCTGGAGGAAACACGTGTCGGCTCATTGTTGGGACAGATGTCATCCACTCATTGGACAGAAGGCGCCTATGATACGTTGACACGTGGCCCGGCCCAACAGAGGTCCATTCCTGTGAAAAGGCTGGCCCGTTTGACTTGGTCAAAAGGTGACGGGCTGGCCCATGGAAAGCCTGTTAACGGCATGTTCACATATAGCCCATTTACAGCCCGCTAACCCAGGGCCCATTACGACCCATCCGAATTAGGCCCAGTAGCGTCATTTGGGCCATCCAATATGATTCCATCCCATTTTAGGTTCTGGCCCATGTATGGCCCATGACGTCTTTCGACCCATATTAGGCCCTTTGTAACTGTTGGCCCATTAACGGCCCGTGGTGAAACTGGCCCGTAATGAACAGTGTATCACTTTATACCCATTAACGGCCCATTAATCCATTGGGCCGTTTGCGGCCCATGTTATCTTTCGGCCTTCTCAGGGCCCATTTATTCTTCGGCTCATTTCCAGCATTCGGTTACTTACGGCCCGTTACCGTCATTTTCTGCTTGTGGCCCAAATTCGGTCCATGGTTACAGTCGGCCCGTTTGTGGCCCGTTAATACGTTGGGCTGTTTTCACAGCGTCATCAAATACGACCTATTAATGATGGCCCATTATGGTCGGCCCATGAATGGACGATTCCAACTCTAGCTCGTTTATGACCATAATGCGGTCTGTTATTGGCCCATGTTTGGCCAATCGATCATACGGCCCGTATAAGGCCCATTGATGATACGGCCCGTAGAAGGCCCATTGTTTATACGACACGTAGGAGGCCCAGTGTCACTACAGTAAATATGTAGCCCATGGTTATTGTGGCCTAGTTTTAAAAAATAGGTTATTGCAGCCACTAGCAAACCGCGGAAAAAGAACTACACTGACTACAAGCAAACAAATAAACAAGACAACAAGGAAATCAATAAGCAAGCAACTTACGCTAGGCTATCACGGCTATTACACATATTACATTCACTGGGCATCAAAGTTTGCCACCAGTGCAAATAAATGCGCCGACAAAAGAATATACAAAACTGAGAGCACTTCAGAAGGCACTAGGCCTGGCCAGGTCGGCCCCCCCAAACAGCCGAAGAAGCTGAGTAGACCTCAGTTGTGTCAATGATAGATGCACCACCCGTAGCTGTATGGCATGATGGTGCGCAAGGCAGTCCTCTGACATCTTCATTGCATCTTTGACTTCAAGTCGGAGCTGAGCTGAAGCAAGCCTTTCCGCTTTAAGTTAAGACTGGAGAAGTCGAACTACATAGAGGTTGTCTCACACCTGCTGGTGACTAGCTTCAACTCACTGTCCTCATCAAGACATGACCTTGGGGTCATCTCGCTGTCCTCAAGATGGTTTGGCTCACTATCTTCCCTAAAGTTCTGCATGGCATAAGAGATACGACTCTGAAAGAGAAAGAAGGAGACACGTAACAGGTTTCACAATTATATAAGAAAATAAATGGATCTGATCTGCATAAGGAACATGTTTTTTACAACTACAATTTGAAACTGGTAGTTATTGCAAACATCCAATCAGATGTAAACAGCAAAGCAAACAGCAGTGGAGGAAATGATGCCTATCCAAATCTATACTAGAACAAAGTTTGAAGGCTTGAGAAGGATGAACTTACATTACATGTTAACACGGGCTGGACAAAGCCCTTCTCCATGTTGATGGAAGGATAATTCAATAAATTCCCCAAAGAAAATTCTTTATAAGCGTTGCCATTATTATACATTTTGCAAAGAGTAAATATAGATCAAATAATATAGGAAGAAATTGAGGATAATGAAGCTCAGGTGCAGACTGATGGTACATAATCAAATAGCAATTAATTAAGTACAACGTTACAAGGCAAAAGGGAGAGAGGTACTGACAAGAGCAATGTAGAGCCCAGTATTGTTGTGAGATCATATGATCCTTTGAGGAAGGAGATTCATCTGAAATTAGTTTTCATACAAGAGAGAGGGTAAGGCACATGCAGAAATTTAGGAGTTCAAATTTTGAATTGATATCATAGACAATACCTGACGCTGGGCTCTCAGCAGTTCTAGTAGGGGTTTGGCCAATGGAGTAGGGGTAAAGTGTGGTACAGTTGGTCCTATGTTTTCTATGGCTGCTGATCTATCTGATTTAACAGGTATCACTCCTTGAGGATCTGCACTCACCCTCTTCCTTTTGGACATCTATTACGGAAGAACAACATTTGACTGGAAAAACATAGTGTGACGACACATGGAATAGGTACAGAAAATGAATAGGTATGGCATATACTCGTATATGATGCTTAAACTAAGTAGATGGTCTAACAAAGTAGAAGTAATGCAAGAGGTCAGATGCAAAATATGTGTGACCAATACAACCTTGCCAAGTTAGAGCAAGCACCTTGATGGGTGAATAAGATAGGCCATCCTCCACCATACCAAGTTTGTTAGCCAGTGGATTGTTCCGCAATATTCCTCTTGTGTGCCCATTCTCATATTCATATTGATAATGTTCAATATCTGACATGCATGAAAACATAAAAACAAGTGAGATTTTCTTTGTAATCCAGAAGTGATTCTAATCCAATATTGCCTCCCTGTAAACCCCTTTGTGCTATCTCTGCAATTCTTTTAAGAGATGCCATGCATGCTGTAATTTGGTGTGTGCATTAATATAATGTGGCCTACTACTCAAAATATGATAGCTCCAGAAGTGATGACACTTCGCAGATGACAGCTTCAACATATAGTAAAGAAGAACAAGTCGACCTGACCTAACATATTCAAAATATACTAAGGGAGAACAACTCGACCTGACCAGTCGACTGCAAGAGAAGAGGATCATCTTAAAAAAAGAGCAGAAGAGCAAGCAGATTGAAGATATTACAAGTCTTTCAATACAATGTCGGTTGGCCACCCATGATGAACCAGAGCGCACAGAGAAATACTACCGATCTCTCCATATGTGGCTCACATGCATTTTGAAACTAAAGTAGGAACATTTAGCTAACCAATTAAACATCTCCAGTTTTACTAATATCAGCATAATATCAGATAGGAATTTGTACAACTAAGCTTGTTTAGCCCGATGGGCGGAGCAGTGCTATTATGACATGAACCACATAGGCTGATTGTGGTCATCATAAAATGGGGAAACCATAAGCATGATGAGTACAGTGTTGACCGTGGAAGTGGGATGGCAGATCTGAAGCTGCAAACCGCGCAAAGGGTAGTTAGCAACCGATGTTTGCTTTGAAATAACAACTAAGATTTGGTATGGACAAGAAAGTACAGTCAACAAGTGACAAAGAAATGCAATTATGTTGTCTCTCTATATGTCGCGACATGCATTTGGAAACTCAAGTGTGACCTTTAGCTAACCAATTAAATGTGTCTGTTAACTAATATCAATATCGTATCACAATCATATTTGAACAACTAAGCTTTCGAATTCTAAGTGTTGTGTTGTTTAGCTTGAAGGGTGGAGTAATGCTAGTACGACAGAAAGCACCTACGCAGATCATGGTAGAGTAGATAAAAGGGGAAAACCCTAAGCATCAAGAGAAAAATCAGGAAAGTGGAACTAGCTGGACCAGTGGGTGGCACACATGCTTTTCAATACAAATATAGGAACATTAGGTGACCAATTAACATTCTCTGTTTTAGTGATATGAGCATCATATAAGATTTGTATTTCAACATGTAGGCTTTGGGTTGAGGTCTTGAGGAGCAGTGCTAGCATGACACGAAGCACCTACGATGATGGTAGTGAATATAAAGGGGGGAACCATAAGCTTTACGAGTATAATGCCCGTGCCATGGCGGATCTAAAGGTGCAAACTGGACAAAGCTACTTTGCAACCAATGTTTGCTTTCAACGAGCCACTATGATTTGGTACGGACAAGAAAAGTACAGTAAACAAATTACGATCTATTTTTCGGGTGAGATCAATAACTTAAGCACATATGGAAGAGTACCACCTCTCTTGCGACGCCGTGTAGGCCTCTGCTGATACGTTAAGGGTGTTGCGGGTGCGATGGCTGTCGGTGGCAGGGAAGAAGACTTTAGACGGCAGACAGCTGGGTCGGGGGATAAATCATGTTGCCGTGGACGAGGCGGTCGTAGGAGCGGCAACGACAAGGTGGACGACGATGCCGATGAACCGAGAGGAGGCGATGAAAGGATCCTGGTCCAGCGCCATGGATGAGAGACGTCCATATATTGCAGTGGAAGACAGGGTAGGGGTAGCGGCTCCGGCAAGGTGGAGGATGGGGTGGCGGACGGAGGAGGCTGGCCGCAGCGCGGAGGTTGTCGTGCCGCCGACGGTGTATGAATGGGGAAATGGAGGGGGGTCTCAAACTTTGGGACGCGCTTCTCTGAAATGTGGGAAAGTTAAGAACTTATCTCCTGTTTAAAATTTCAGACATCGCGTCGGTTGGGGATAGGACGGTAATCTCGCATCTCCCAAATATTTGCCGGTAACTATTTTGGGCGAGGAGAGGGTGTTTTGCTACCCACGGTTGGCGCCCACAGTGTATGAACGGGGCTGACATGTAGGGCGGTTGTGTCATGTCTGAGGGAAGTTACACATCTTCCCCTATTTAAAATATTAGCCTACATCGATTTCGGACGAGGAGTTTGTTTTGCCGCCCACCATGTAGGAATGGGGAAATGGAGGAAGAGACACATATCTTTCGGACGAGCTTGAATCAAATGTGTTTTGCCGCCCATGTTTGGCGCCCATCGTGTCTGAATGGGCTCAGAGGCTGTCGTGTCACGTCTGATTGAATTTACTAGTCTACCCCTATCGACAGCAGTGTAAATCTGGTCGATAAGGATGTGAAGTGTCAGGGGTAGACAGTAATTTCCATCTCGCAAGCACTTGCTTCGGGCAGCCCACAAATTATAGTGGGTGTTTAGCAGCTTCGTTCAAAACTCGAGAGAATTAGCATTCACGTTTGCCCTGGGCCCTGGCAAACTAAATTCAAATCCAATTTGTATTCGATTATGAATATCCATAGATAATTCTACGTTTTGTTATTTATTTCTTCAAAACCACAACAAAGATTTATTCCACCTTTATATATGATTATGATTTAGAAATGTCGTGATCTTCGAATTCAGTAGGTTGGATACACTCTGAGTTAAACAGTTATTCCATCCAATACAACATGTTCACACAAAAAATAGTTCACTTTATGTCAATCATACAAGTACTGATGATTACCTCGCCTAAAAAATTCGGATCATTACAACACATGCACAACATAGGGGGTCTTGCAACATAATCCATTCAGAGACATGACACAACATGCAAGTACAATAATCTAATGACAATTTCAACTGGTATCTAAAGAAGAACCGGGATTACCCTGGGCTTCAGATAGCAGAAATAGCAGGATCTCCTCCGTCTTCAAATGCAACATTCTTATTTCCTCCAATTCTTGGGTTGCTTGCATAATGCGTGCCGCTAATTCCATAATTTCCAGCCTCAAGATAAAGATTACCTCATTCATGACAGCCACACCATCTCTTTCTGCCTCTAGTAGAGCCTCAAGCACTATAATTTATGTGCTCAAACTGCTCTCTAGCAGTGTTGACTCTGAACTGCTACCATCTGGTAACATGGATGGCGCACTGCTTCCACAAATAGATTCCGGGGTTGTACATTATGTCCTAGTGTGAACGGCATCCTGAAAGGTTTCCGCTGGACATAAGTAAGAGATAGTTATCGTATGATCCATGCAGTAAGCTTACATAGTAAATGACAGACAAATTATTGCCGAGCATGGCAAGCTATATTTAAATGGTTCGAAGCAGCATCAGCCGAAAAGAAATTAAAATGGTAAGATGAAACTAGGGATGTAAGTGGCAAATAAACGACATCCGCCAATCCCATCTAGTTAGTTTTTGCTAGCTCCCTAGTTCATTTTCATCAAAAAACAAAAACTATTTTGTACTATCATTCCACTAGTGGACTTTAATCGGGATTAAACGGGACCCAGTTGACATCCCTAGTTGAAAGGGAGTGTACCACCGCTATATTTAAGTTGCCAAGGCATCTAAGCAGTTGAAATAATCTGAGAAAGCACTTAACAGTGTGGCCTCATAGAAACTACGAAGACAGTCTTGTGATGAAGTTGAGAGGAAAAGTTAAGGACTCAAATGAAGTAGGCATGCATTTCTTTACGACAGTACATCAGGCACTGCTGACATATTGGCCAACTCAGGTATAGCGTAACAATAAACAAGCATTCGAATCAAGCAATACAACAAAGCAGACAACTGAACTCTTTGTAATTAGGTAGGATTATAGGTTGAGGGCACAAGCCAAGAAAGCAGCCCACTCACATTACATTTCACATGTACTAAAACACACTGGCTTACCATATGTTGCTGTGAAGCCTCGCTGCTGTTGCAATGTTCTTTGAAGATATCGCCAGCATCCCGTGGTTGCAAATCTAGTTGTTGTAGTTTATTCTGCACCCTCTATTTAGGTAAAATTAATTTTAATCGCATGCACTGGTCCGAATTGATCATCAATGGTTCATCTAAACTAATGAAAGAAGGGTGTGTGCATACACGACAATATATCTGCTTCCCTCTATTTTTATGCTTGTTCGAGGTGCCAGCCCCAAAAGAACAAATATTTTGCTTGATGGGGTTGGCAGCTCCATAACTAATAGAAGTATCAAATTAGTCATGCAACTTGGGAAGATCAAAACACATGAAGAAGTAATGAACAGAGGCTCGGAGCAGTGATGTAATAGCTAGCATCATAAAATGTAGGGTAAAACGAACAAAAAGCAGCGGGACCACATGCTAGTTTGCTGATGTGTAATTAAGCATAGAGAACATTAAGCAGTCTGATGGAACCAATAGGTGGCATCAGAACAACACCATTATCATAAATATAGCATTCAAGAAGTAAAATAGTAGGCAGTGATATCTAGGACGTACAGTAATACTTAGGACAAAACTAAAGCATATTAACTATATGTGCACTGGTATGTAATTTAGCACATGCAACATGTTCACTGCCAGAAGTATGGCCCTACAGGTGCAAGCAGAATAACGCGTCCCATGAAAAACTGAATGATGCCCTGAAGAAATTCAAGGGTGCGGTGCTTATGCTAGGAAAGTGAACGTAGGCGCCGACCGTTGGATAATAGTACCTGATTCTCGGCGGCGTATGGGTATCATTGTCATACTTGATAGCTAAGGATTGTTGATGGTGCTTGTGTTGCGGTTGAGTTTGGGCCAGTTGTCGCTGTCGCTGAAGTGGCTCCGGTGCTACGGTTGCGGCGCCTATCGACATACAAGAAAGCTCATCTGTGGTAAGTGAACAGTTGCACGATAAAGACAAAAACCAAAGGAGTACAAATCAAAATAACCTGATGAGGCTGCGGCATTGGTAAATCAGGGCCGATGGAGTTGAATATGGCGTCCGTGGAGCAGGTCCGATGCAGTGGACGAAGGCTTCGGCGGGCGCGTTGTACAGTGCTTTCGGTGAGGCGGATCGGTTCCGGCAGATGAGGGCTTGTACGAAGGGCCAGCGAAGGGGCGGACGAGGGAGTCAGTGAAGGGCCTACACAGTGGTGGACGAGGGCGCCAGTTAAGCAGATCCGGCGTGGTAGACCATGATGGCGGTCAAGGAGATCTGGAGCGGTGGACAAGCCAGTCGCTGAAGCGGCTCTGGTGAAGTGGTGAGTTGGCACTTGGGGGTTCCAAGGTGCGGAAGGTAGATCGACGGGGTGTGAGGTCCACCGCTGTGGCGGAGGACTAGATTCGGCGGCTTGCCGTGGTTGGGGGGTCGGGGAGGGGAAGGGGAGGGGCTCTGGGGAAGAATGTTGGGGGCAAAGAGGGGAAAACAATGGAGTTACCAAAGCAGCCCTTTTTCGCTCATGTGGGAGGGGTAAAACAGGAATATCACAGGACTAAACTTTTGGGTGTGAGATATTTCATTGTGAGCAGGAAGTTTGAAAGCTTTTGGCGTCTGAAATTATATTCTGCTCTTGAACGGCCGACTATGATATCATGGCCGACAATTTGTTTGTTTTGCATGCAAAAAAAGTGCAAGTTATTAAAATCAATGTCTCCAAATCGAAACTTAGATTATCCTTCAATTCAAATATGGATCATTGAGCTACTACAAGCAAATACCATCACACGGTCCAATTGAAATGGAATTCCAAATGTGTTTATCCTATAAATATGATGACAAAAGCAAAAACGTGTCTGTGTATGAATAAAGTGGATGATTATAAAGTTTGAACATGCCCGTATGTGTATATCTCTAGGTTTGATATATGAATTTGAAATCATGAAATCCCGGCTTAAAAAATGTACCTCCATTTAAATGAATTACAAAAGCTAATGATGGAGTCGAATTCGAAAATTCCAATCTTAGGTTTGTAATTCTGGTACATCAAGGTATATCAAGCATGTTCAAAACTCAAAAGTATCATTATCTCATAGTACAGACTGTGAAACAAATTGATCAACCATGAGTGCACAATATCTCAATTACACTAAAGTCCCTCAAATATAGACACCTCACTCTTTATCTGAAGCCACCCCCCCCCCTCGTCGCCCCCCACACACACATAGAGAAGTCATTCTCTCCCCCAAACACCAACACACGAGCACATTAACACCCCTCTCTCTTCTAAAGTCCGGGCCCCAATATGGTCTCTATCACTTTGTCTCTCGGGCATGCACACATCTCTTCCCCCACTCTCTAGGTCTCCCAGCATCTCTCTTTCCCAAGCACACACACTATGTAGAGTGTACATTTCCCATACACACAAAACGTCGCCCCAAACGTCTATCTTCCTAGTTATGTGGTTCTCGCGCACTCACCTCACACACCACCCCCACTACAAACAAGCACACTTTGTCTCCTTGTGCACCACTCTCCTCTTTCTATCTCTCCCACATGCGGACCCGCCCCAGCTCCTTCCATGTATACATATATGTTGTGACTCTTTCCATAGCTCCCTAATGTATCATCGTTCTTGATTTCGCACATTGTTCTCTACACCATCTATTCTAGATCTTTCATGAAGTCCCTATCACACACACGATGACTCGCTTCCCTTGCATCTCCGTACATAGGCCAATTTCGAACAGCATCAACATTGTCTCCCTATCTATACGCCATTTATGGACACAAACGACCCCTCTCGCCCCTCTCTTCCTCTCTCTCTCGCTCGCTCTCACACCCCTCTCCCACAAACACACTCGATGTCTCTTCCAAATAGTCTGCTCCCCCCGCCCGCACCCATGTTATCCCGCTACTACACATGTCACACCATCCCCCCTTCCCTTATACTAGGTTTACATCATTAGTGGTCTCTCTACTCCACATACACACACTCCCTCTCACGCACAAACGCGTGCACAAACACACACAGACACGCAGAAACACCCATTTATATGGATCCTCATCTCTCCCCATGTCTGCATGTGTATCTCACACACTCACTCTCTAATTATTTATATGTGTCTCTATGTTACACAACACAAAGCCCCATGTACATGTCTCTCTCTATCCTCCACACACAAAGACACAAAGAATCTGTTATCATTGCCTCAGTCTCTAACATATCACACATGCACACACACACACACACTCTCTCTCTCTCTCTCTCTCTCTCTCTCTCTCTCGCAAACACGCTCAACAAGGGTTTCCCCATGAATAACTTACCGTCTACTCATCAACAATCATGGCAGTACAACGAATACAGACGTGAAAAAGAATAAATCTACACGTGCTTAGACCACCTAGCTAGTATGACTACTAGGACTAGAGCAAGCCAAAAAGTGGGCCGCCGTCACCCCCTCCTTATCGGCGACGGGAAACCTTTGTTTTACACAGTCGAGAAGTCATTGTGCTAAGGCCCCACATGCCGAGGCGTTGAATAGAATGTAGATGCTAGTTTACGGAAGCAAGTATCGATAATACGTTTGTATCTCCATACTTATATTTCTTCTCTTATAAAAAACCAAGTTGATGATGATGGTACGCGTGCCATCTTGCAATATAGACCGTCCGATCTAGATCTGATGGATGGAAATTAAACTAAAAGATACCCGCACCCCTCTCCACATTTGCAGACAAGGCCTTCCCTCGTTCATCCTTATCTCCAACAACCTCATTGTTGAGCAATTAAGAAAGGAAGCCTCTGGAACAAACTGGCCTGGTGGCCGCTGTCGGCGTCATCAGTCCCCATGCCTCCGCTCAGTCCGACCACCAATCACCACCACACCCCACTCCTCTTCACCTTATCTCATATTTCTCGAGATATCATTAGTTTTTACACATGGGATTACTCCCGCATGGGTCAATCACAACAAGTGTTTTATAAAAAATGCATCTTGATGTTCCGTGCAATGCACGGATCTTGCTAGTACTCCTACAGATGATGATGGTGTGTCTGCCATCCGTCGTTTCTGACCATTAGATCTACATCTAACGACTATGAGGTAACTTGTTTCCTTTTCTCACCAACATCCCACTTGTCTACCAATTTGCAAAAAAACCCATAATTAGTATGTTAAAACCAACCACGTCCCTCCCTGACCTCACCAAAACAGCCCAAGGAATATATTCTAATTGAAACATAATATATCTCTAGTGATATATGTATATCAAAATTAGAGTGTTTTGTATCAAGTTTGTGAATAAGTATTATTCTAATTATGATTCGTTGCAACGCACATGAACATTGCTAGTATTTCCAACCATGCATTTTTCCCTAGTATTCCATACTTTCGAGTTTTCCATCAAGATATTAGTCACTCATGGTTGATATTTGCTTTCAATCATGTACACATATGCACTATGTAACTAGCCTTCCTTATTGGCTTCCAAAGATTAACTTTCACTCCTACTTATAATATGTAAAGTATTTAACAAAAAACTACCACTTTCAACCAGCCCTAGGAAGAATCTATTGTACAAAAAATAGCAAAAACATACCCAAAATTTCTTAATCCACACCAAAAACTACTACCTAGTAGTCGTACCGATTAGGTTCATTTAAACCCATTTATGACAGGGTTGGCCCACACGTCTGTGCTGACAAGGCAGCTTAAACCAACACATTTTGTTTGATCGTTGACACGAGGGACCCACGTCTGACATTCTATCATGTAATTCCCCCTCAAATCATTATTTTTCCTGAACATTACTTCAAACAGTACTGATGTGTGTTCGTTGGTGGCACCGGTGATGAGCGAGTTGGCCGCCGCTCCGCCGGACAGGCCGGACGCCGCGCTGGCCTTCGCACGGGTTGGCAGGCTGGCACAAGCGTGACTCACGAGCGAGCAAGCTGCCGCGCTAGCCTTCGCTCGAGCCAGATGGCTGGCCTTAGCGTGGCGCGCGCGAGCAAGCCGCCCCGCTGCCGTGCCAATCTAGCTAGCAAACCTTGCAGATAAGCAGCTGGACGGAGCTATCTTGGCTAGCTAGCAGCCGCGAGCGCCAGATGGAGCTGGCATCCGGGCTGCCGCAACATGGGCTCCGCACCGCCGGCGGTTTTGACCTCGCCTTCTGCCGGCGGCAGTAGCTGCGTCCCATGGTCGAGGATGACTAGGTGGACGGGCCGGAGGGATTTTTGTGCAGACTGACATGTAGGTCCCACAAGTCATAACGCCCGGTCGAATAGAAGGCATTGACTTAATGGGTGACATGGGCCCTGTCAGAGGTTAGATTTAGATTCAAACCCTTAACTAACTCTAACCAAAGTGGTGTTTGGATGGCAGGGTTAGATTGACAACAAATGTATCCAAACAGGGCCATGGGTTGAAACGTGCCTATAATGGCACTTTGTAGAGTAGTCATTTCTTGGTAGGGCTGGTTGGTAAGAGCATCTACAATGGTTACAATGGTCGATTGTAGCGACCAGACCTCAAACAGTGTGATCTCTATGCATCAATGTCATCCCTAGATCGGTAATGCTGACATGCACAGTACTTGAGGATTTATAACAGAGTAGCAATCACACACTTATTACATCGAATGTCTCAAAATAGAACTTATTACAATAATACGGCGTAAGTCCATCTAAAATGATAACAGTAGAAGGCTTGGAAGATAAAGTGAGTCCATCAACTCCAACGGCATCACTGGGTGAAAGACAATGACCCATGGCACCTTACTCGTCGTCTGAAAAGACTGCAACATGAACGTTGTAGCCCGAAATGGGTCAGCACATGGAATATGCTGGCAATGTAGCACATAGAGTAATGACCAGAATAAGTGCTATCAGTACATGCATATATGGCTGGTGGAAAGCTCTATGGCTACAGTTTTGCATAAAGCCAATTTTTCCCTACAACAAAGGAATAAATTTTATTTAACTATCATGGTGGTCGTTAAACATTGAGAAGGTTCCTCCAACTCAATCCCAATTAAACATCATCATTAAACCCAATCAAATTATACTGAGAGTGATGAGATCAACATGATAATCCAGGAACTAGATACTCAAAACGTCCATAACCGGGGACACGGCTAACCATGATTAGTTTGTACACTTTGTAGAGGTTTGCGCACTTTTCCCCACAAGACTCGAATACATCCATGGTCGGAGAATCGAGACACAGTCTTTCTGAAACAATAACTCTTTACTCTGGGTGGACAGTTACATCTACTTTCCCCTACATCTGCTAGCCCACCACTGAAAGAGGTCTTACAACTTACTCAACTATGCTAGAGCCCATAATAGCTTGTGGCTGTACACGAAGTTTCTAGCATGAATAATCTTATGATCCCTTTGAGCCTGGGTGGCGGACTGTAGGATGATCACACGGGTACTCCGGGATATCCTTGGACAACACTGGATTCTCCAGGTGCCCTGATAACCACCGGGTACTCCAGGGTGTCTCAAGCAATCCACCCAGATGTGTATTAAAGTAGCCACCTTAAGTTAACCATTAAGTAATAACACTCACGTCTGTCATGAATCACTCGAACCAAACCACGTCTACAAGCATAGCAATATGAGCAACGTAGAAGTAACTCACAAAGGTTTGATAATAAACAGGTAATAGGTTCTACCTCATCATCTACTTCCCAGAACCTACATGTTAATCAGATCCTAACCATGCAATTGTTTGAGGATCGATCTAATGCAATAAAACTGGGTAGTAAAGAGGTATGATCAAAGTTTTACTTGCCTTGCTGGTGATCCGTGAAACCAAGAGACTCGTAGTAGCACGCTTTGCACTCTGGGTACTCTATCGCAAACAAACAAGCATACAATAAGCACTCAACTAGAAGCATGGGTAAAATTTAAATAAGCGATCTAACCAGAAAGTTCAACTTAAGAACTCCGGTTTGCAAAAAGAATCAAATCAAACGAAGCAATGAAACTCAAACTACGAAAGAAACAAGATCTGTCTACCAATTTGGACTATAGTCAAATTTTACAGTAGCAAAAATCTTGTTCAAGTTGATTAAACAAAAGGAGGGCTTCAAGACGAAGATCTAGGTGCTTGAATTGCCTAATTCCGATAAACGAGCGAAAAGATAAACTAAAACGAAAATCAGGGCAGAAATCACGATCGAAAATAGTCGCGGAAAATCCCTGGAAAAAGAAAAACTGACGAACAGGCTAACAAACGAACGTTCGCTGTCTGCGGCTAACGGGTGAAAACCGTTCTTTAAAACAAACATACGGAAGAACGTCCGCTATTTACGTAAACCGAGAAAACCGAACCGATCTAAAAATAAATAAATAAATGAACCTAGGTTTCTAAAAAACCGAGCGGTTTTCAAAAAAAAAAATGAATCGGCGTCAGCGGCGGTTACTAACTCCGGCCAGGCGGGGGCGGCTCCGGTGGGGTCTTGTGGTGGCGGAGGGGCTCCGGGGCGGCGGCGAGGTGGCGGTGGGGCAACGGCGAGGCGCGGCGGCGGCGGCTTCGGCTTGTGGCGGCGGGGCTTCGGGTGGCGGGGTGGTGGGAGGCGGCGGGGGTGGCGGTATTTAAGGAGGGGAGGGGGCTCCGGCGGCTTGGGAAGGGGGTCGAGGAGGAGGAGTCCTCCTCGGACGCGGCGGCGGCGTGCGCAGGTCGGAGTCGGTCGGGCGAGGCGGGGCGCTGGCGAGGTCGGCCCGGCTCTGCTGGGCCGCTAGCCCAGTCAGGCGCGCGAACTTGTTTTTATATAAACTCCACCGAAACTAAAAAAATCCTAGAAAATAAAATAAAAATCTAAAAAATGCCAAAACAAATTTTTATCGTATAAATAAAATATTTAGAACAAGATGAACATTTTCTTGGCCTAAAAATGCAATTTTGAAAACGTGCAATTTTTCTAATTCAAATAAAATTGCAATAAAATCCAAATAAAACTTTTTATTTGATTTTAATATTTTTCCTCTAATATTTCATTTATTTTGGAGAAGGCATAGTATCTCCACTCATATATTTTTATTTTAGAAATATTAGGAAAGAAAAATAATCAAAACTAAATGATCCTCTTTTCAAAATTTGAGAAAACTCAAAGATGAAAATAACGAAATCCCTAACTCTCTCAGTGGGTCCTTGAGTTGCGTAGAATTTCTAGGATCTACCAAAAATGCAATAAAATATGATATGCAATGATGATCTAATGTATAACATTCCAAATTGGAAATTTGGGATGTTACAAACCTACCCCCCTTAAGATGAATCTCGCCCTCGAGATTCGGGTTGCCTAGAGAATAGGTGCGGATGGTCCTTCCGTAGGTCTTCCTCTCGTTCCCAGGTGGCTTCATCCTCTATATGGTTGCTCCATTGAACTTTGCAGAACTTGATAACCTTGTTGCGTGTGACTCGGCTGGCAAACTCGAGAATCTTCACTGGTTTCTCCTCGTAGGTCAAATCGCTATCCAACTGAATCGCTTCCAGTGGCACTATATCTCTCAGAGGGATATTGGCCATCTCAGCGTGGCACTTCTTCAACTGGGAAACGTGAAACACATCGTGAACTCCTGACAATCCTTCGGGCAATTCCAACTTGTAAGAAACTTCTCCCATACGTTCCAAAATTTTGTATGGTCCCACAAAACGTGGTGCTAACTTTCCCTTAACTCCAAAACACTTAACTCCTCGAAGTGGTGACACACGAAGGTACACTCAGTCTCCGACTTTGTAATTTGTCTCCTTGCGTTTAGAATTCGCATAGCTCTTCTGCCTGGACTGGGCTACCTTGAGTCTATCGCGAACCAACTTAACCTTCTCTTCTGACTCTTTAATCAAATCCGGTCCAAACAACTAACGGTCTCCAACTTCATCCCACAACAACAGTGTCCTGCACCTCCTTCCGTACAAAGCTTCGAAATGGGCCATCTTCAAACTGGATTGATAGTTGTTGTTATAAGAGAACTCTGCATATGGCAAACTGTCGTCCCAACTAGACCCATAATCTAGCGCACAAGCTCTCAACATGTCCTCCAGAATCTGATTGACTCTCTCGGTCTGTCCATCTGTCTGTGGATGAAAGGTTGTACTGAACTCTAGCCTGGTTCCCAAAGTTTCATGCAACTGATTCCAGAACTTTGAGGTAAACTGGGTTCCTCTATCTGATACAATGGTCCTTGGAACTCCATGCAGATATATGATCCTAGTCATATATATCTTTGCCAACTTAGCACTGGTGTAAGTGGTCTTCACTGTGATGAAATGAGCTACCTTCGTCAAACGATCGACTACAACCCATATCGAGTCATAGCATGAATGAGTCCTGGGCAATCCCGTGATAAAATCCATGCCTAGCTTATCCCACTTCCATTCGGGTATCGGCAATGGTTGTAGCAATCCTGCTGGCTTCTGATGCTCTGCCTTCACTCTCTGACATACATCACAAACTGCTACATACTCCGCAATATCCTTCTCCATTCCGGTCCACCAGGAACTGTCCTTCAAATCCAGATACATCTTGGTGTTTCCTGGGTGAATCGAATACGGTGAATCATGGGCCTCCTGC
This sequence comes from Triticum aestivum, assembly GCF_018294505.1. Classification (NCBI taxonomy): domain Eukaryota; kingdom Viridiplantae; phylum Streptophyta; class Magnoliopsida; order Poales; family Poaceae; genus Triticum; species Triticum aestivum. Next base: position 467,965,756 of record NC_057798.1, on the reverse strand, counting down.
AGAATCAACTTCCTAATCTCCGGGTCATTAGGCACATATACGCGGTCCTCAAACCATAAGGTATCGTGCTCATCCTCACGAAATCCTTTAGCCTTTCCTTTTCTCATCCTTTACTTTACCTCGGCAATCTCCTTGTCCGTCTTCTGAGCTTCCTTGATCTTATCCATCAAAGTAGACTGAATCTCCAATGCTGCTACATAACCCCTGGAACTATCTCCAAATATAGCTCACGAAGATCCTCTGCTAACTCCTTGGGTAACTCCCCGGTCATGAGTGTATTGACATGGCTCTTGTGACTCAATGCATCGGCTACTACGTTAGCCTTTCCGGGATGATAATACAACCTCATATCATAATCCTTGATGAGCTCCAACCATCTCCTCTGCCTGAGATTCATCTCCTTCTGCGTGAAGATATACTTCAATCTCTTGTGATCCGTGTACACCTCACAATGGTTTCCGATGGGAAAGTGTCTCCAATCTTCAACGCATGCACTACGGCTGCTAACTCCAAACCGGGTGTAGCATAATTCAACTCATGGGGTTTAAGCTGTCGTGAAGCATATGAAACAATTCTTCCCTCCTGCATAAGCACTGCTCCAAGTCCTCGACGAGAAGCGTTGCAATACACTTGATAATCCTTGCGTTGATCTAGAAGAATCAACACTAGGGATGTAACCAAACGTTTCTTCAACTCCTGAAAACTGGCCTCACATTCCTCAGTCCAATTGAACTTGGTGTCCTTCTTCAACAACTCCGTCATGGGTTTTGCAATCTTAGAGAAATTCTCAATGAACCTCTGGTAGTATCCTGCGAGTCCAAGAAAACTCCGGATCTCTCTAACTGACGTGGGTGCTTCCCAGTTTGTCACAGTGACAACCTTGGTGGGGTCTACTGCTATTCCTTCTCCGGATATAACATGTCTGAGGAATCCAACTTCCTTCAACCAAAACTCACTTGCTGAACTTGGCATATAGTTGATGTTCTCTGAGCTTCCCAAGTACCAAACGCAAATGCTCCTTATGCTCCTCTTCATTCTTCGAGTAGACCAATATGTCATCAATGAACACCACGACGAACTTATCCAAGAACTCCATAAACACCTTGTTCATCATGTTCATGAAATAGGCAGGTGCATTAGTCAGACCAAATGACATAACGGTATACTCATTTAGCCCGTACCTGGTGGTAAAAGCTGTCTTAGGTATATCCTGCTCTCAAATCTTCAGCTAGTGGTATCCTGATCTCAGATTGATCTTGGAAAATACTTTAGCTCCTTGCAACTGGTCAAACAGATCATTGATCATCGGCAGTGGGTACTTGTTCTTGAGCGTCACCTCATTCAATCCACGAGAATCAACAACCATCCTTAACGATCCATCATTCTTCTCCACTAGAAGTACTGATGATCCCCAAGGTGACGAACTTGGGTGAATATAGCCTTTATCCAGTAACTCCTTAATTTGCTTCTTAATTTCCTCCAAATCCTTTGTGGGCATCTTGTACGGTCTCTTAGATATTGGCCCTATGCCTGGCAAAAGCTCAATCAAAAACTCGATGTCTCTATCCGGTGGTATGCCTGGCAACTCTTCTGGAAAACATCAGGGAAATCCTTCACCACTAGTACTTCCTATTGTACAAATCCTAATAAGGAATTCACTTGAGTCCTCTTCGGCACATGCCGGGATACATACTTAATCCTCCTTCCTTTTGGGGTGGTGAGCATAATCAACTTGCTGGCGCAATCGATGTTTCCTCCATACATCGATAACCAATCCATACCCAAAATCGCATCCAAACCTTGCGACTCCAAAATTATCAGGTCTGAGGGGAAAACATGCCTACCTATGGTCAATGGCATCTGAAAACATCCTTGGCTTGACATATGCTCCTCTCTTGGCGAGCTTACTAACATAGGTGTTCTAAGAACCTTGGTGGGCAACTTATACTTATCCACAAATCCCCTTGATATGTATGAATGCGATGCACCAGTATCGAAAAGAATGATTGTAGTAAATGACTTAACAAAAAACTTACCTATTACTGCATCTGGCTGGGCTTCAACCTCCTCCACGTTAACGTGGTTCACTTGTCCCCAGTTGAAAGGGTTGGGATTCTTTCCAGAGCTTCCATTGTCGTTTCTATTCTTCGCTTCAGAACACTCTATGGCGTAATGTCCATTCTTCCCGCACTTGATACAAGTAATGTGACTTAGATCTTTCTTGGCGGGCATTGCTGGGTTGGAACGGTTTTGGCCGTTGCTTCCTCCATTATCATTCCCATTCTTGGGGCCACTATGGTTGTGCGAACTCCCTCCATTGTGGTTGTGACCTCCATGGTTATGGTGAAGGGGTCCTCCTGAGTTCGGGGTAAAACGGGGCCTCTGTTGAGCTCCTGAATTGTACTTCCCTTGTCCATACTTCCTCTTGCGGTTGTCAATCTGCTGCTGCTTCCCTTCAATCATGAGAGCTCTATCTACCAACTCCTGGTAGTTGTTGAAGGTTTACACCATCAACTCCATGCTCAGCTCAACATTCAGTCCTTCCAGAAACTTCTCCTGTTTAGTTGCATCCGTAGCAACGTCATCTGGGGCATAACGTGCTAACTTACTAAAATCATCCACATACTGGCCCACGGTGCATCCTCCCTGGTGCAAGTTGCGAAACTCGCGCTTCTTCATGGCCATAGCTCCTACTGAAACATGGGCAGTGCAGAAAGCCTGCTGAAACTGGTCCCATGTAACAGTGTCAATGGGGTAAGTGGCTGTGAAATTCTCCCACCATGATGTTGCGGGTCCATCAACCTGATGTGCGGTAAAACGCACTCTCTCCGCATCTGTGCATCCTGCAGTGGTCAACTCCCTTCCAATCTTATGGAGCCAATCATCTGCAACTATCAGCTCGGTGCTACTGGAGAACACCGGCGGATTTAGCCTTAGGAAATGGGCTAAGTGATCAACTGGTGGTGGTGGGTTGTTGTTGTTGTTGTTCCCCTGATAATGATTTTGGACTAGTAGATGCATCAGGGTATTCTATTGTTGGATCAACTGAGTGAGCTCCGGTGGGAAAGAAAATCCATTGTCGCGTCTTGGGGGCATCTGATGGGTTTAGAAAAGGTGAGAAAACAGAATAGAATGAGATCTAGAGGGAAAACACTACCCATATGCTTATGAGACAAACACAAACATATCACTTCAATCAATTCAAACAAGGGCATACATTGATCTAACTATCGTTACAAAAGTGCTCGGACTATACTATATACATGGGGGAATACTACTACTGATATGGTGGTCGACTAGAAAACTTGATCGGTGGAAGACTCCATGATATCTGCTCCAGCTTCATCAACGTAGTCATCATCGCTATCGGGGTCCGAGTCGGTGTCGTCGATGATGATGTAGTTCTCCGGACAAGTGGAATCGTCGTCTTCTCCTCTTGGTGCGGGGTCTCCCATGAATACTCCTAGCTTCCTCGTCAAATCATCGTTCTTCTCCATGAGTATTGTCATTTCCTCCTCATATCCATCGCGTGTAGACTTGAGTTCTTCCTCCAGCTCCGTGATCTTGGTCATTGCCTTCTTCAGATCTATCATGCCTGCGCACATCTGGTTCTCCTGGCGACGAATGTGCTAGTTTAACTCCTAGATGAAAGCTGCAATGGACCTGTTCTTCCTGGTGCTTCTCATCTCCCATTGCTCATCTCGGCGCCCACAAATCTTGTAGATAGTATCCTTGAGATCCTTGTGGTAAACTTCTCCAATGCGTCCCATGGTGATGTGGGCTGCCATGCTATTTCCTAGACTCCGGGTTGGTGCATCAAAGGAAAAGTCTATGGGCTCAGTGACTGGCATGAACGTCCTTCCTGGAACTTGAACTTGAATCATCCATCGATCCTCTTCTGGTAAAGTGGCTATGTAGGTACCGATGAAGCTTGGTATTCCGATGTTCAGGTATTTAGTAACTTCCTTCAAGTGTCGTCCAAAAGGTGTATCTTCATCCGGTTGGGTGAACTTGTTCCTTGCATCCGCCATCCTAAAGAGTAGAAAAGGGAGAGGAGTCAGAAATGAGAAGAGAGTAGTGATCTAGGGCTTAGCTTAGCGGTCGTGTCCTACAGTCAGTGTGTGATCTGATACCATCTTGTAGCGACCAGACCACAACAGTCTGATCTCTGTGCATCAGTGTCTTCCCTGGATCGGTAATACTGACACGCATAGTACTTGAGGATTTATAACAGAGTAGCAATCACACACTTATTACATCGAATGTATCAAAATAGAACTTATTACAATAATATGGCTTAAGGCCATCTAAAATGATAACAGCAGAAGGCTTGGAAGATAAAGTGAGTCCATCGACTCCAACGGCATCACTGAGTGAAAGACAACGACCTATGGCACCTTACTTGTTGTCTGAAAAGTCTGCAACATGAACGTTGCAGCCTGAAACGGGTCAACACATGGAATATGCTGGCAATGTAACACATCGACTTATGAACAGAATAAATGCTATCACTACATGCATATATGGTTGGTGGAAAGCTCTATGGCTACAGTTTTGGATAAAGCCAATTTTCCCCTACAACAAAGGAATAAATTTTATTTAACTATCATGGTGGTTGTTAAACATTCAGAATGTTCCTCCAACTCAATCCCAATTAAACATCATCATTAAACCCAATCAAATTATACTTAGAGTGATGAGATCAACATGATAATGCAGGAACTAGATACTCAAAACATCCATAACCGGTGACACGGCTAACCATGATTAGTTTGTACACTCTGTAGAGGTTTGCACACTTTTCCCCACAAGAATCGAATACATCCATGGTCGGGGAATCGAGACAAAGTCTTTCTGAAATAATAAATCTTTACTCTAGGTGGACAGTTACACCTACTTTCCCCTACATCTGCTAGCCCACCACTGAAAGAGGTCTTGCAACTTACTCAACTATGCTAGAGCCCATAATAGCTTGTGGCTGCACACGAAAGTTTCTAGCATGAATAATCTTATGATCCCTTTGAGCCTGGGTGGCAGACTGTAGGATGATCACACGGGTACTCCGTGATATCCTTGGACAACACTGGATTCTCCAGGTGCCCTGATAACCACCGGGTACTCCAGGGTGTCTCAAGCAATCCACCCAGATGTGTATTAAAGTAGCCACCTTAAGTTAACCATTAAGTAACAACACTCACGTCTGTCATGAATCACTCGAACCAAACCACGTCTACAAGCATAACATAGCAATATGAGCAACGTAGAAGTAACTCCCAAATGTTTGATAATAAACAGGTAATAGGTTCTACCTCATCATCTACTTCCCAGAACCTACATGTTAATCAGATCCTAACCATGCAATTGTTTGAGGATTGATCTAATGCAATAAAACTGGGTAGTAAAGAGGTATGATCAAAGTTTTACTTGCCTTGCTGGTGATCCGTGAAACCAAGAGACTCGTATTCGCACGCTTTGCACTCTGGGTACTCTATCGCAAAAAAAAATCATACAATAAGCACTCAACTAGAAGCACGGGTAAAACTCAAATAAGAGATATAACCATAAAGTTCAACTTAAGAACTCCGGTTTGCAAAAAGAATCAAATCAAATGAAGCAACAAAACTCAAACTGCGAAAGAAACAAGATCTGTCTACCAATCTGGACTATAGTCAAATTTTACAGTAGCAAAAATCTTGTTCAAGTTGATTAAACAGAAAGAGGGCTTCAATACGAAGATCTAGGCGCTTGAATTGCCTAATTCCGATAAACGAGCGAAAAGATAAACTAAAACGAAAATCAGGGCAGAAATCACGATCGAAAATAGTCGCGGAAAATCCTTGGAAAAAGAAAAACTGACGAACAGGCTAACGAACGAACGTTCGCTGTCTGCGGCTAACGGGTGAAAACCGTTCTTTAAAACAAACATACGGAAGAACGTCCGCTATTTAGGCAAACCGAGAAAACCGAACAGATCTATAAATAAATAAATTAATGAACCTAGGTTTCTAAAAAACCGAGCGGTTTTCCAAAAAAACGAATCAGCATCAGCGGCGGTTACTAACTCCGGCTAGGCGGGGGCGGCTCTGGCGGGGTCTTGCGGTGGTGGCGGAGCTCCGGGGCGGCGGCGAGGTGGCGGTGGGGCAACG
>NC_057798.1:467955611-467959228 GCF_018294505.1 Triticum aestivum | reverse complement strand
ACGACGAGGGGCGGCAGTGAGGCACGACGGCGGCGGATCTGGCTTGCGGGCGGCGGCGGCTCCGGCTTGGGGCAGCGGGGCTTCGGGTGGTGGGGTGGTGGGAGGCGGCGGGGGTGGCGGTATTTAAGGAGGGGAGGGGGCTCCGGCGGCTTGGGGAGGGGGTCGAGGAGGAGGAGTCCTTCTCGGACGCGGCGGCGGCGGCATGCGCAGGCCGGACTCTCGGTCGGAGTCGGTCGGGCGAGGCGTGGCACTGGGAAGGTCGGCCCGGCTAGGCTCGGCCGCTGGCCCAGTCTGGCGCGCGAACTTTTTTTTATATAAATTCCGCCGAAACTAAACAAATCCTAGAAAATAAAATAAAAATCTAAAAAATGCCAAAACAAATTTTCACCGTCAAAATAAAATATTTAGAACAAGATGAACATTTTCTTGGCCTAAAAATCTATTTTGAAAACGTGCAATTTTTCTAATTCAATAAAATTGCAATAAAATCCAAATAAAACTTTTTATTTTATTTTAATATTTTTCCTCTAATATTTCATTTATTTTGGATAAGTCATATTATCTCCACTCATATATTTTCATTTTAGAAATATTAGAAAAGAAAAACAATCAAAACCAAATGATCCTCTTTTCAAAATTTGAGAAAACTCAAATATGAAAATAATGAAATCCCCAACTCTCTCCGTGGGTCCTTGAGTTGCGTAGAATCTCTAGGATCTACCAAAAATGCAATAAAATATGATATGCAATGATGATCTAATGTATAACATTCCAAATTGGAAGTTTGGGATGTTACAAACCTACCCCCCTTAAGATGATTCTCGCCCTCGAGATTCGGGTTGGCTAGAAAATAGGTGCGGATGGTCCTTCCGTAGGTCTTCCTCTCGTTCCCAGGTGGATTCATCCTCTGTATGGTGGCTCCATTGAACTTTGCGGAACTTGATAACCTTGCTGCGTGTGACTCGGCTGGCAAACTCGAGAATCTTCACTGGTTTCTCCTCGTAGGTCAAATCGCTATCCAACAGAATCACTTCCAGTGGCACTGTATCTCTTAGAGGGATATTGGCCATCTCAGCGTAACACTTCTTCAACTAGGAAATGTGAAACACATCGTGAACTCCTGACAATCCTTCGGGCAATTCCAACTTGTAAGAAACTTCTCCCATACGTTCCAAAATTTTGTATGGTCCCACAAAACGTGGTGCTAACTTTCCCTTAACTCCAAAATGCTTAAATCCTCGAAGTGGTGACACATGAAGGTACACTCGGTCTCCGACTTTGTAATTTGTCTCCTTGCGTTTAGAATTCACATAGCTCTTCTGCCTAGACTGGGCTACCTTGAGTCTATCGCGAACCAACTTAACCTTCTCTTCTGACTCTTTAATCAAATCTGGTCCAAACAACTGACGGTCTCCAACTTCATCCCACAACAACGGTGTCCTGCACCTTCTTCCGTACAAAGCTTCGAAATGGGCCATCTTCAAACTGGATTGATAGTTGTTGTTATAAAAGAACTCTGCATATGGCAAATTGTCGTCCCAACTAGACCCATAATCTAGCGCACAAGCTCTCACCATGTCCTTTAGAATCTGATTGACTCTCTCGGTTTGTCCATCTGTCTGTGGATGAAAGGTTGTACTGAACTCTAGCCTGGTTCCCAAAGTTTCATGCAACTGATTCCAGAACTTTGAGGTAAACTGGGTTCCTCTATCTGATTCAATGGTCCTCGGAACTCCATGCAGACATATGATCCTGGTCATATATATCTTTGCCAACTTAGCACTGGTGTAAGTGGTCTTCACTGGGATGAAATGAGCTACCTTCGTCAAACGATCGACTACAACCCATATCGAGTCATAGCATGAACGAGTCCTGGGCAATCCCGTGATAAAATACATGCCTAGCTTATCCCACTTCCATTCGGGTATCGACAATGGTTGTAGCAATCCTGCTGGCGAATCATGGGCCTCCTGCAGAATCAACTTCCTGATCTCCGGGTCATTAGGCACATATACGCGGTCCTCAAACCATAAGGTATCGTTCTCATCCTCATGAAATCCTTTAGCCTTTCCTTTGCTCATCCTTTCCTTTACCTCGGCAATCTCTTTGTCCATCTTCTGAGCTTCCCTAATCTTATCCATCAAAGTAGACTGACTCTCCAATGTTGCTACATAACACCTCAGAACTATCTCCAAACATAGCTCACGAAGATCCTCTACTAACTCCTTGGGTAACTCTCCGGTCATGAGTGTATTGACATGGCTCTTGCGACTCAAATGCATCGGCTACTACATTAGCCTTTCCGGGATGATAATGCAACCTCATATCATAATCCTTGATGAGCTCCAACCATCTCCTCTGTCTGAGATTCAAATCCTTCTGTGTGAAGATATACTTCAAGCTCTTGTGATCCGTATACACCTCACAATGGTTTCTGATGAGAAAGTGTCTCCAAGTCTTCAACGCATGCACTACGGCTGCTAACTCCAAATCCGGTGTAGCATAATTCAACTCATCGGGTTTAAGCTGTCGTGAGGCATATGAAACAACTCTTCCCTCCTGCATAAGCACTGCTCCAAGTCGTCGACGAGAAGCGTTTCAATACACTTGATAATCCTTGTGTTGATCTGGAAGAATCAACACTGGGGCTGTAACCCAACATTTCTTCAACTCCTGAAAACTGGCCTCACATTCCTCAGTCCAATTGAACTTGGTGTCCTTCTTCAACAACTCTGTCATGGGTTTTGCAATCTTAGAGAAATTCTTAATGAACCTATGGTAGTATCCTGCGAGTCCAAGAAAACTCTGGATCTCTCTAACTGACGTGGGTGCTTCCCAGTTTGTCACAGTGACAACCTTGGTGGGGTCTACTGCTATTCCTTCTCCGGATATCACAAGTCCGAGGAATCCAACTTCCTTCAACCAAAACTCACTTGCTGAACTTGGCGTATAGCTGATGTTCTCTGAGCTTCCCAAGTACCAAACACAAATGCTCCTTATGCTCCTCTTCATTCTTCGAGTAGACCAATATGTCATCAATGAACACCACGACGAACTTATCCCAGAACTCCATAAATACCTTATTCATCACGTTCATGAAATAGGCAGGTGCATTAGTCAGACCAAATTTTACAGTAGCAACAATCTTGTTCTAGTTGGTTAAACAGAAAGAGGGCTTCGAGACGAAGATCTAGGCGCTTGAATCGCCTGATTCCGATAAACGAGAGAAAAGATAAAGTAAAACGAAAATCAGGGCAGAAATCGCGATCGAAAATAGTCGCGGAAAATCCTTGGAAAAAGAAAAACTGACGGACAGGCTAGCGAACGAAGGTTTGCTGTCTGCGTCTTACGGGTGAAAACCGTTCGTTAAAATGAACATATGGACGAACGTCCGCTATTTAGGTAAACCGAGAAAACCGAACCAATCTAAAAGTAAATAAATAAATAAACCTAGGTTTGTAAAAAAACGAGCGGTTTTCAAAAAAAAAACGAATCAGCGTCGGCGGTGGTTGCTACCTCGAGCAAGGCTCCAGCGAGGTGGTGGCGGCTCCGGCGGGGTCTTGCGGCAACTGCGGGGCTCCGAGGCGGCGGTGAGGTGGCGGTGGGGCGACGACGAG
>NC_057798.1:467915454-467955267 GCF_018294505.1 Triticum aestivum | reverse complement strand
CGGCGGCTCTGGCTTGCGGCGGTGGTGGCGTCGGGTGGCGGGGTGGTGCGAGGCGGTGGGGGGTGGCGGTATTTAAGGAGGGGAGGGGGGCGCTCCGGCGGCTTGGGGAGGGGGTCAAGGAGGAGGAGTCCTCCTCGGACGCGGCGGCGGTGGCGTGTGCCGGCCGGAATCCCGGTCGGAGTCAGGCGGGTGAGGCAGGGCGCTAGCGAGGCCGGCCCGGCTCGACTGGGCCGCTGGCCCAGTCGGGCGCGCGAACTTTTTTTATATAAATTCCACCGGAACTAAACAAATTCTAGAAAATAAAATAAAAAACTAAAAAATACCAAAACAAATTTTCGTCGTCTAAATAAAATATTTAGAACAAGATGAACATTTTCTTGGCCTAAAAATGCAATTTTGAAAACGTGCAATTTTTCTAATTCAAATAAAATTGCAATAAAATCATAATAAAACTTTTTATTTGATTTTAATATTTTTCCTCTAATATTTCATTTATTTTGGAGAAGTCGTATTATCTCCAATTTTTATTTTAGAAATACTAGGAAAGAAAAATAATCAAAACCAAATGATCCTCTGTGGCACCCCGGCTCAGAGCGACCGGTTTATCCTGCATTACCAGCCCAGAGACCATGTCTTCTGGCAACACACAACAACTTGGTACAGAAAAACAACCGCTTTATTCATGCTAGCGGAGCATAGTTCATATTACAACAATTAGCGAGGCCAAGCAGCACACACGGTGCGGCTGAACAATACGTACATTATTTAGTAAACAAAAAGGGGCCTCGATCATGACAACTACGCGGCAGCGGAACAACGTCATAGCGGGACTCCATAGCACAAGGACACCAATGTGGACACGATCTAGATTCAGACAGCTCTCCTTTCCAACGAGACTTTCCTGAAATCTGGCATGACACGCCAGGTCAGTACATTGAATGTACTTGCAAGCTCACAACAAGCATAAACATAATGACAAACAATATCATGATACTTAACCAATTAAATAATAATGCAACAATATATCCAACATGTTGTGAATATGCTAAAGTGGTACTCGTCCCATGGATTGGCTTACCAAACGTGATCATTTCCAGACCACAAACATGAAGAATTCAACGACAATATAGTGATCCTTACGGCGATCACAACCAGACCACACCTGGTCTAACTCAACCCGATGGCCTGACTGCCATTATCTTAGTGGAAATCTTAGTGTGCAAATTTATTAAGTGTTAACCCATGGTGTACCCTACTTTCGAGCATGTCCGTAACCGTGGACTCGGCTATCGATAGATTAATACACTCTATAGAGGTAGCGCACTGGACCCACACTACGGAACCCATGGCCTCGCACTCCCATTCGGGTGGACCAACGGCATTCCGATGAAACCACTTCATTGTCATGACACTCTCCCAGCCACTCCGACTAAATCTTCATCGGGCTAGTCCTGGGTGGCCCTGTGTCTACCTCAAGACACCTCAAACCACCGTTGTGGCAAGGATCCACTCTGGGACCCAAACACTTAACTCATCAACTGGCACACAAGGTTATGCCTGCTTACCAGGCCAGGGTATAGCACGCCCATAACCTTCCTTAGATGGAGGCACCGACCAGAGGCACGACAATGAAACGCATTAAGGCCATCCCATACCGGCAAATGTGGTTGCACTGGGAAAAACTCATTTCAGCGGCACCACGACCCGGTCAACAACATATACAAGTTGAGTGATTTGTCAGGTTCAACTTAAAGTGAAAGTAACCGGTGTCATAATGCCATGCTATGCATCACTAACATTTGCATCAAATAATCATAAAAATAACTAAATCAATTACGCTCCCACGGAGCCATCACTAACTCAAGATACTTCTCTGGTTAAGATCAAACCTCACTTAAACCAGAACCATTTCTAGCAATCTCATCATTTTTCATCATGCAAGAATAATAATCAAACCAACTATTAACCTTCATGACCATATCCTTTTATTATTACCCATATCTAAGTTCTTGTTAGCTTTCAAACTTTTTGTAAATCAAACACACTTAACATGACAATAATCTAACAGAATATAATTATCATAATAATTATTTAAATGCATGAATAATCATAAGTTCAAGTAGAAAAATCACAAATATTGAAGTGGCACTATGAAAATGTTGTTGTGGCTTGCCTTAGTGCTGATGAGGTTCACAAACCTCCTGGTGATCCTCAAGACAAGCTTGCTCTTCTGAAAATAAATAAAACCACAAAAAGAAAAACATCAAGAAACCTTCTGAAAATTACCAGAAAATATAGAAAGCAAGGAAAAATCCCATCTTTTGGGTGCTGCTAGATTTTTGGACAAAGAACACAATGCAAAAAGAATCAATGCATTTGGACTTATAGAATAAAAGTTGTGGCTGTTTGAAGTTTCCTGGATTTAATTGAATTTGATTTAAAAAGAAAACAGACTAGGGGGTGACATCGAAGGCGTAAACGCCCGGGGCGCCACCACTCATACCGCTTCGCGCGCGGACTTAGTGGCTGACTAGCGGGCCCCGCTAGTCATGCTAGAAGGAGGGGGAGAGGGAACAGATGGAGGCGGAGCTTCGCCGTAGCACACGCCGGCGACTAGGGTTCTTGGGGTCAAACGAGAGGCGGGATCAAAGGAGAAGAAGGTGGCGCACCTGCCCGTACCTGTAGCATGGCTAGAGGTTACCAGACAGCGTTGGAAGCAGCCTCTCTAGCGGAGGCAGAGGGCAGCGGTCGCCGGAGACGAAGACGATGGCGGCTCGGGGCGGCTCCAGGGGCTCCAACAGGGCGGAAAGCCCTCACAGTAGAGTGGCGGAGGCCCTGGCAGGGTCGCCCAGGCCTACGAGGGGTCGGAGCTGCGGGGACGATCCGGAGGGGATCGCCGACGAGCTCGGGCTTCGGGACGACAGCCGGCGGCCTGCCTGGCTGGGCTGTGGCTTCTACTAGTTTGTGAAGGGTGTGGGAGTAGCTGTGGGTGCTCAAGGAGGCTGGAGGTGGTGGCATTTATAGGCGGGCGGTGAGAGGGGTTCGGGCTCCGCCGAAGGACACATGTCCACGGCGCCCAGCGACGAACGGCGCATCGAGAGAGGGAGAAGACGACGGAGGTCACACGGAAACTATTGGCGGGCGCTGACGAGCACAGGGGCGAGGGAGTAGCTGACGAGCACAGTGCGCCGCGCACTGTGTCGTTGGCCGGACCGTTCCCGTGCCCGCTGCGGCGAGCTTCGGCATCGGCGAGTGCCAGGGGGAGTTAAGGGGGTGGAGACGGGGATGGTGGCGAGGCTTGGCATGCTCGGGCAGGCTGGGCAGCGAGCACGCGCTCAACAGAGTGCTAGGCGGCATGCAGAGCGCATGTTCTGCATGCCAGCACGCCCGGACAAATGCGGTCACCGCGTGAACCATGACATCAGGCCACCCTAAGCGCTAACTTGATGTCTGGCGTGTAGTCCTTGGTGGTTTGAAGTGTTACCACGGTTGGGCTTGGATCCAGGTGCAGTAGAAATGTATTTGTACTGCTAGCAAGTTTCTGGACAGTAACTTTGGAGGTTTACTGTGGTCAAACCACTGGGAGTTAAGGGCTGGGCTTTGGAGGCTAGCTTACACTTACTAAGGTAAATAGGCACAAGAAAAACCAGCTACAATGGAGCTAGTAAAATGGTAGTTGCTGTAGAAACTACCATTTCTGTCCAGAAATGAATTTATTTTCTGTAGCCAAAATATTCCAAAGAGTGATGAAATATTTTTACTCAGAAAGGTGCCCTAGGGTTCAAAGAATAATTGGGATTTTTCTCAGGATTTTTGGGGCAAGAAAAATTAGGTTGCTTTGGAGCACAAAGGGCTAGCTAGGGTTTTGGAGGGCAAAATGAATATTTTTCATTTAAGAATAATATTCCAAGCAATATTTTGAGTTGATCTAGAGGTGAAATGATGGTTTTGAGGAGAGGGAGCACTTGGGTGAAAGTCAAGGGGTACCCAAGTGGTTAAGTCCAAATGAAGAGATTCAAAACTCCAAATTCAAAACAAACTCAACTGAAAACCAGACAGAGACAGAGAGGGAAAAAACCAGGCTGTCACAAACCTCCCCCACTTAGAATGAATCTCGTCCTTGAGATTCGGTTGCTTGGGAAAACCATCTGGGTAACATGTCCTTAGAAATTCTTCTGATTCCCATGTTGATTCTGACTCGGTATGATGCTTCCATTGGACTTTGTAAAACTTCTGTGCTTTACTGCGTGTGACTCTTTCCATCTGATTCAAGATTTTCACCGGCCTTTCTTCATATGTTAAATCCTTTGCCGGCTCTATTTCTGTCAAATTAGTCTTTTTCTCAGGCGGCGATATGCATCGTCGCAATTGTGAAACATGGAATACGTTGTGCACGTCTGACAATTCAGGGGGCAACTCCAACTGATATGCCACATCACCCACTCACGTCATAACAGGAAATGGACCAATAAATCTGGGTGCCAATTTTCCACGAGTCTGAAACATCTTGATACCTTTCATAGGCGTGACTCGAAGATAGACATGTTCTCCGGGTTCAAAGCTGATCTGACAGTGCTTTGCATCATAATAACTTTTCCGTCGTGATTTGGCCAACTACAGTCTGTCTCTAATTTCCTTGACTTGCTTTTCGGCTTCCAGTATGAGATTTGTTCTGAAAATATGGCTATCTCCGGTTTGAGACCAATTTAATGGAGTGCGGCACTTACGGCCATACAAAGCTTCATACGGTGACATCTTTAAACTGGTCTGGAAGCTATTGTTATACGAGAACTCGGCGTACGGCAAGCAGTCTTCCCATTTTGGGACTTGGGACAAAACACAGGCTCGCAGCATATCCTCGAGTATTTGGTTTACTCGTTCTGTCTGCCCATCAGTCTGAGGGTGATAAGCGGTACTATACTTCAACTCCGTCCCTAAGGCTCGATGGAGATGGGACCAAAAAGCAAGGTAAAAAGTGAACCTCGGTCAGAAGTAATGGTTCGGGGGACTCCATGCAGACTGACTATTCTGGACACATACAATTGTGCAAGCTCATCTGCTCGATATGAGGTCCTGACCGGGAGGAAATGGGCTACCTTGGTTAACGTGTCCACTATGACCCAGATCACATCATTGCCCTGTCGGGTCTTAGGTAGTCCGGTGATAAAATCCATACAGACATCATCCCATTTCCATTGTGACACTGGCAACGGTTGGAGAAGTCCGGCTGGCTTTTGATGTTCTGCCTTTACTTTGTTGCATATGTCGCAACAGGCCACGAAATAAGCAACGTCTTTCTTCATTCCATCCCACCAGAATATTTGTCGAAGGTCTTCGTACATTTTTGTACCTCCAGGATGAATGGAATATGAGGATTCGTGGGCTTCTGATAGGATTTTTGCTTTAAATCCGCTTGATTGGGCACACAAATCCTTCCCCTAAATCGGAGGGTACCGTACTGATCCTTCGAGAAATCAGAATGCTTGACATGTTTTTGCAGATCGGTGTCGCCTGGCTGGGCCTTGCGGATTTCTTCCTCAAGAGTAGGGGTAACTTCCAGAATATTGGCAAGGCCAACCTCAACTATGACTAGGTTGAGCTGAGCAATCTCTTCTTTAAGTTCAGGAGGAAAGGATTCCAATATGACATTTAAACGGACGGGCTTTCCACTGAGCGCATCGGCAACCACGTTGGCCTTACCCGGATGGTAATTTATTCCAAGGTCATAATCCTTGACCAACTCAAGCCATCTTCGTTGACGGAGATTTAAATCTGGCTGAGTAAATATATATTTGAGGCTTTTGTGATCGATAAAAATTTGGCACCTTTTCCCGATGAGGTAGTGTCTCCAAATTTTCGAGGCATGAACCACCGCGCCCATTTCCAAATCATGAGTGGGGTAATTCCCCTCGTGGGGTCGTAGCTGCCGTGAGGCGTAAGCTACTACCTTGCCATCTTGCATAAGTACGCATCCTAGTCCTTGCCTGGAAGCGTCGCCGTACACATCAAAGTTGCAGTAGATATCTGGGAGTGTTAATACTGGTGCAGTTGCCAGTCGTTTCTTTAACTCAGTGAAACTTTTCTCACATTCCTTAGTCCATTCAAACTTCTTATCCTTTTTGAGCAGCTCTGTCATGGGTTTAGCAATCTTGGAAAACCCTTCAATGAAACGACGGTAATATCCGGCTAATCCGAGAAAACTCCGGATCTGAGATACGGTTGCGGGTGGCAACCAGTCGAGCACATCCTTTACCTTGCTTGGGTCCACGGCTATACCTTCAACGGATAGCACATGTCCGAGGAATCCAACTGAGCCAAAACTCACATTTACTGAATTTTTTGTATAACTGATGCTCACGAAGTCATTGTAACACTGCTCGGAGGTGTGCCTTGTTCTCTTCTTCACTTCTTGAGTAAATGGGTATATCATCGATGAAGATGACCACGAACTTATCGAGGAAGTCCATGAATACCTTATTCATCATATGCATGAATAAGGCAGGGCGTTGGTGAGGCCAAAAGACATGACTATATATTCATAGAGACCGTAGCGAGTGGTGAATGCGGTCTTGGGAATATCCTCCTTTTTAATTTTGAGCTGATAATACCCAGTCCGTAAATCGATCTTGGAGAATACCTTGGCCCCACTAAGCTGATCAAACAAATCATCAATCCTTGGCAGAGGGTATTTGTTTTTGATTGTGACATCATTCAGCTGACGATAATCCACACACATGCGGAGGCTGCCATCTTTCTTGTCCACGAAAATAGCAGGTGATCCCCATGGTGAGGAGCTGGGGCGGATATACCCTTTCTGGAGCATTTCATCGAGCTGTTTCTTTAGCTCCACTAATTCTGATGACGGCATTCGATAATACTTATTGTGTATTGGGGTGGTTCCGGGCACAAGATCTATCGCAAACTCAAGCTCTCGATCAGGCGGCATGCCTGGCAGTTCTTCTGGGAATACATCAGGAAACTCGCTGACCACCGGAATTAATTCCATTTCAGCCATTGCTATAAAGACCATTGCCTTGGAGGGTATGCTCCTACGAGCAATAAATTTTGTAGTTTGTCCCTCTTGGCTGGTCAAGTTGACTTCTCGGGTTGCACAATTAATGCATACTTGATACTGAGTCAGCCAATTCATACCCAAGATAACATCCAACTTATCGGATTCAATAAGTATCAAAGAAGTTGGAAAATAGACTCCGTTGATATTGACTTCCAGATTACGGCAGACTATATTGCTTCTGATTAGAGATCCCGGGGTTTGTACCAGCATATTCTTGCCCAAAAGCGAACAAGGAAATTTGTTTTGGGCAACAAAACTCTGAGAAATGAAAGAGTGGGAAGCCCCAGAGTCAAATAAAATTACTGCAGGTATGTTATTAACATGGAACATACCAATGACGACTTCGGGGTTCTCTTGGGCTTCGTCGGTGGAAAGGTGATGAATGTATCTCGTGAGGTTGTGCTAATTTGGGTATGCCTCCATATAATGGACTTGTGGCTTGAATGTAGCATTTGCCCGATTGTTCGTGGGACACTGTTTGGCATAATGTCCGATTTGCCCACAATTGAAGCAGGAATTGTTGTGCAAACGATTCTCTAGAACTGGGTTGAGCACGTCATTCTTGACTTGGGTGGTGGTTTTGTTAACATTTTGCTACCAATTGGGCTTGTATGCTACCTGAGTCGGTTGCCAGGTACGAACCTTCTACACTGGTTGCATTTCTTTTCCTGTCTCAAACTTGCGCTTGTGATCATTGTTGGCAGGCTTAGCGTCTAGTACAAGCTTGTGTTCCCTTTCAGTAATGAAAGCCTTGTTCACCAGAGTCTGGAAATATGGGAAATCAAACATGCTGAGAGTACAATGGAGTTGCGGTTTTAACCCGCCAAGAAACATGTCCATCTTTCTTTCCTTAGTGGCCACGTCATATAGAGAGTAACGTGATAGTTGATTGAATTTCTGCAAATATTCTCCCACAGACTGACTTCCTTGGAGGAGCGCGAGAAATTCACGTTGCTTAGTCTTCATAATTCCCGTAGGGATGTGATATTTCCGCAATCATTCCTTGAATCTTGACCAAGTAATTTCTTCATCAACAGTCCACATGGCTTTTTCATTTTCCCACCATATGGCAGCAGCGCCTTCAAGATAATGTGTTACAAATGGAACTTTATCCCCTTCATCAGTTTGAGAAACCTCAAGCTTCTTTTCCATAGTTCTCAACCAATCATCTGCATCCAAGGGATCAATGGCCTGACTGAAACTGGGAGGCTTGGTCATTAGAAAATCAGATAGCTTGGAGTGATGACCGGGCTAGTTTCCATTTTTTCCAACCACAGCTTGAATACTTCTGAATATTTCCATCAGATCATTATTTCGTCTTTCCTCAAACATACGCAGAATTTGCTCGGTGGAGGGTGGATTTGGTGGTGGAGGCAGTGGTGGAACGTATGGCTCGGGTGAGTGTCCTGCCTGTCGTGCGGAACGACAAACAGGAGAACCCTCACGAACGTTGCTACTGCAGCCTCCCCGCGTCATCCTAATATGATTATTTTCCCAAGACAACACAACCGAGATGAGAAGCATTCAAAATAAGTTGGGGAGAAGCCAACAACAAAATCCGAGTAAAACCAAAATGGCGAAGAAAATACGGCGAATAAAATAAAGTCCAACATAATTATACATAGACTCGTACATGAATGATAACAACATGCCAGGTCCAACTACCCTCATACATGAAACAAAACATTATGACTCGCATGACTACATCCATACTCCATCCTGATGACTGCGAATACTCAGAAGCTCTACTGCTCGACTGGTGCTACGGTGTCCTCTCCTGAAGCAGACTCGGATCCTGAACTGACGGGCTTAACTGAGACCTCCGGGTTAAAAGTGACATGATGACGCTGCCTCGAGGGCTCTCCCTCCGGAGCAGATGGAGGGTGAATCATCGGGGCTACAGGGGTGGCGAGGAGTGAAACCCACTCAGCAGGAGCACTAAGTGGACTCACAGTCACGGTGCCCGAGCTACTCGAAGGAGTAACTGGGGAAACAGGGGATCTAGAACTGGAAGGAATATAGGGAGTAAATCCTACAGATGGTGGAGTAGTAGCTGAGCTAGCAGAGACTAAAGCATAGGCTAAAGCAGTACGGGCACGACTCATCTCACGAGCCAGCTCGTAGATCGGAAGATAGCTAGCAGTGATATAACAAGAAAGGTGGCTAGCTACACTATCAGACTCCGGATCAATGACAGGGAAACGGACACGACCATTATCGTGGAGAGAAGGATAGTAGTGGAAACCTGGGTGGTTCTGCATCTGGACCTCGTTGTACTAGAGATCAACGAGTACCTTGAATGCAGCAAACTGGACAGCCTGGGAAGCGGTAGAAGCATAGCCGCTTCGGGAAGTACGAGTGTAAGAGCTGGAATCGGAACTGGTACGCAGAGTAACCACGGCGTGATACTCATACACTGAGTCAGCTAGACGTTCCCGGTACACACGATAGACTGGATCGTCACCGTGAGGGTACAACCGACGCCACACATTACGAAGGAGATGCGGCGACATGTACGGCATCAGCTGCAACTGGCACGGATACAGCACCAGAGCCATCTACAATCACAACCATTAGCATGTTAGCATAAAAATAAAAATCAGTGCATCCAATGCAACCAGCTACAATAGTCTACCGGCACTCAACTACAACTCGTATCTAACATCCAGTTAACTCGGCGTAGTCTAGCGTGGCCTACAGTCAGCGCGGCTCTGATACAAAGCGTTGTGGCATCCCGGCTCAGAGCGACCGGTTTACCCTGCATTGCCAGCCCAGGGACCATGTCTTCTGGCAACACACAACAACTTGGTAGAGAAAAACAACCGCTTTATTCATGCTAGCGGAGCATAGTTCATATCACAACAGTTAGCGAGGCCAAGCGGCACACACGGTCCGGCTGAACAATATGTACATTATTTAGTAAACATAAAGGGGCCTCGATCATGACAACTACGCGGCAGCGGAACAACATCATAGCGGGACTCCATAGCACAGGGACACCAATGTGGACACGATCTAGACTCGGACAGCTCTCCTTTCCAACGAGACTTTCCTGAAATCTGGCAAGACACGCCAGGTCAGTACATTGAATGTACTTGCAAGCTCACAACAAGCATAAAAATAATAACAAAAAATATCATGATACTTAACCAATTAATAATAATGCAACAATATATCCAACATGTTGTGAATATGCTCAAGTGGTACTCGTCCCATGGACTGGCTTACCAAACATGATCATTTCCAGACCACAAACTTGAAGAATTCAATGATAATATCGTGATCCTTACGGCGATCACAACCAGACCACACCTGGTCTAACTCAACCCGATGGCCTGAGTGCCATTACCTTAGTGCAAATCTTAGTGTGCCAATTTATTAAGTGTTGACCCATGGTGTACCCTACTTTCGAGCATGTCCGTAACCATGGACTCGGCTATCGATAGATTAATACACTCTACAGAGGTAGCACACTGGACCCACACTACGGAACCCATGGCCTTCCACTCCCATTCGGGTGGACCAACGACATTCCGACGAAACCACTTCATTGTCATGAAACTCTCCCAGCCACTCCGACTAAATCCCCATCGGGCTAGTCCTGGGTGGCCCTGTGTCTACCTCAAGACACCTCAAACCACCGTCGTGGCAACGATCCACTCTGGGACCCAAACACTTAACTCATCAACTGGCACACAAGGTTATGCCTGCTTACCAGGCCAGGGTATAGCACACCCATAACCTTCCTTAGATGGAGGCACCGACCAGAGGCACGACAATGAAACGCATTAAGGTCGTCCCATACCGGCAAATGTGGTTGCACTGGGAGAAACTCGTTCTAGCGGCACCACGACTCGGTCAACAACATATTCAAGTTGAGTGATTTATCAGGTTCAACTTAAACTGAAAGTAACCGATGTCATAATGCCATGCTATGCATCACTAACATTTGCATCAAATAATCATGAAAATAACTAAATCAACTACACTCCCACTGAGCCATCACTAACTCAAGATACTTCTCTGGTTAAGATCAAACCTCACTTAAACCAAAACCATTTCTAGCAATCTCATCATTTTTCATCATGCAAGAATAATAATCAAACTAACTACTAACCTTCATGACCATATTGTTTTATTATTACCCATATCTAAGTTCTTGTTAGCTTTCAAACTTTCTGTAAATCAAACACACTTAACATGACAAGAATCTAACAGAATATAATTATCATAATAATTATTTAAATGCATGAATAATCATAAGTTCAAGTAGAAAAATCATAAATATTGAAGTGGCACTATGAAAATGTTGTTGTGGCTTGCCTTAGTGCTGATGAGGTTCACAAACCTCCTGGTGATCCTCAAGACAAGCTTGCTCTTCTGAAAATAAATAAAACCACAAAAAGAAAACATCAAGAAACTTTCTGAAAATTACCAGAAAATCTAGACAGCAAGGAAAAATCCCATCTTTTGGGTGCTGCTAATTTTTGGACAAAGAACACAATGCAAAAATAATCAATGCATTTGGACTTATAGAATAAAAGTTGTGGCTGTTTGAAGTTTCTTGGATTTAAATGAATTTGATTTAAAAAGAAAACAAACTCGGGGGTGACGTCGAAGTCGTAAACGCCCGGGGCGCCACCACTCGTACCGCTTCACATGCATACTGAGTGGCTGACTAGCGGGCCCCGCTAGTCAGGCCAAAAGGAGGGGGAGAGGGAAATAGAGGGAGGCGGAGCTTCGCCGGAGCACACGCCGGCGATGAGGGTTCATGGGGTCAAACGAGAGGGGGGGATCGAAGGAGAAGAAGGTGGCGCACCTTCCCATACCCGTAGCAAGGCTAGAGGTGACCGGACGGCATTGGAAGCGGCCTCTCCAGCGGAGGCAGAGGGCAGCGGTCGCCGGAGACGAAGACGACGGTGGCTCGGGGCGGCTCCAAGGGCTCCAACAGGGCGGAACGCCCTCACCGAAGAGTGGCGGAGGCCCTGGCGGGGTCGCCCTAGCCTGGGAGGGGTCGGAGCTGCGGGGACGATCCGGAGGGATTGCCAACGATCTCGGGCTTCGGGACGGTAGCCGGCGGCCTGCCCGGTTAGGCTGCGGCTTCTACTAGTTTGTGGAGGGTGTGGGAGTAGCTGCGGGTGCTCAAGGAGGCTGGGGGTGGTGGCCTTTATAGGCGGGTGGTGAGAGGGGTTCGGGCTCCATCGGATGACACCTGTCCACGGTGCCCAGCGATGAACGGCACCAGCGAGAGAGGGGGAAGACGACGGAGGTCACGCGGAAACTATTGGCGGGCGCGGACGAGCACATGGGCGAGGGAGAAGACGATGAGCACAGTGCACCGCGCATTGTGTCGTTGGCCGGACCGTTCCCGTGCCCGCTGCGGCGAGCTTCGGCATCGGCGAGTGCCAGGGGGAGTTAAGGGGGTGGAGACGGGGATGGTGGCGAGGCTTGGCATGCTCGGGCAGGCTGGGCAGCGAGCACGCGCTCAACAGAGTGCTAGGCGGCATGCAGAGCGCATGTTCTGCATGCCAGCACGCCCGGACAAATGCGGTCACCGCGTGAACCGTGACATCAGGCCACCCTAAGCGCTAACTTGATGTCTGGCGTGTAGTCCTTGGTGGTTTGAAGTGTTACCACGGTTGGGCTTGGATCCAGGTGCAGTAGAAATGTATTTGTACTGCTAGCAAGTTTCTGGACAGTAACTTTGGAGGTTTACTGTGGTCAAACCACTGGGAGTTAAGGGCTGGGCTTTGGAGGCTAGCTTACACTTACTAAGGTAAATAGGCACAAGAAAAACCAGCTACAATGGAGCTAGTAAAATGGTAGTTGCTGTAGAAACTACCATTTCTGTCCAGAAATGAATTTATTTTCTGTAGCCAAAATATTCCAAAGAGTGATGAAATATTTTTGCTTAGAAAGGTGCCCTAGGGTTCAAACAATAATTGGAATTTTTATCAGGATTTTTGGGGCAAGAAAAATTAGGGTTGCTTTGGAGCACAAAGGGCTAGCTAGGGTTTTGGAGGGCAAAATGAATATTTTTCATTTAAGAAAAATATTCCAAGCAATATTTTGAGTTGATCCAGAGGTGAAATGATGGTTTTGAGGAGGAGAGGGAGCACTTGGGTGAAAGTTAAGGGGTACCCAAGTGGTTAAGTCCAAATGAAGAGATTCAAAACTCCAAATTCAAAACCAACTCAACTGAAAACCAGACAGAGACAAAGAGGGCAAAAACCAGGCTGTCGCATCCTCTTTTCAAAATTTGAGAAAACTCTAATATGAAAATAACGAAATCCCCAACTCTCTCCGTGGGTCCTTGAGTTGCGCAGAATTTCTAGGATCTACCAAAAATGCAATAAAATATGATATGCAATGATGATCTAATGTATAACATTCCAAATTGGAAATTTGGTATGTTACATCGATAAGGTAGTCTTATCTTAAATCTTGCATGTAATTTAGAGATGACAAAAAAACATGTCTACAATGGGTCATTTCTTAGCCTTATCATCAATAACTAGTTATTCCTAAAAATGTGGTGAGACATATTGTGCTAAGAGATCATCTCTTGACTTCTCTTAATTAAGAGAAGACAAGCCTTCTCTTATGATTTATCTCTCATCCACCTCATCATTTATCCTATGTGGCATTGCTAAGATAGAACCATTGTACATGCCCTAAGGTAGTCCTATCTTAAGTCTGCCACTTATGCAAGTGGTAGTAGTTTCTTGGCATTTTAGTGGTTTCTTGCATTATTAGGGGTTTCTTGTAAGGAACAATGTACGTACTACTAGCGACAAAAAGCGATTCTAGGTTGCATTGTACTCCAACGAGTACTACTGGTGGTCGCGGGAGTGTATACCTCGTTTTGTGGGTTCGATCCTGGCCGAACGCATGGTGGCTTTTTTTTAAAATAGTAACTTCATTGCGAGCCAATATTTTACACGGGTAGTTTGAGTTTTGAAGTCAAACGGACGTGCGGCACCACAATCTGGGTGCACTAGATAGCCTAGCCATGTGAACGGGTTTTCCTTGCCCGCATCCCGTGGCTCGAGTGCTCGCCCTAGCTGCACCTCGCTTGCAGCTTCCTCATCAGCTAATAGCATATTTAAACCAGTGCCTCCCAATTAAGCCCGTGGAGCCAGAAAAGCCTGGCGGGGCATTGGGAACTGTGCAATATGGCTCTATACGTAAAGTGCTCTACTACTACTCTTTAGCTTGTGGCGTTGCACGCATGGACTTCACTCCATTATCGGCTCTACTATAAAAGAAATTCCTCTTGATGTGTTTTTTTTGAAACGGAGGCAAAAGCTTTGCTTCATCTCATTCATAAAGAAGGAACTACTAACAAAGTTCGACAAGATCCATTACACCTCCAAAAATGGAAGCGAAAAGCCTAGTCTCGCTATTTCAAATAACTCAAATGTTCTGCCCCCGCAGTAACCGTCGCTGATAAACATGCTGCTAGTGTGTGCATGAGAGGAGCGGCTGACTAGGCTAGCTACGTGAGAAGAGCGGCTGAATAGAGCACCTAGAGTACCCACTAGGCCACTACGCAGGTGTACTTTCCCTGCATTGATAGTACAACGATGGTTCTAGAGAATAGTAGTACCCTCCACTTCCAACTATAGCTCCTTGGCCCTGAGACTCAAGACTTCAAAACTGGTGCACTATACTAGACTAGACTAGAAGTACAGTACATCGCACTACTAGTTGAGAAAAAGTAGTACTAGTACTGCTACAGTACGAGTACGTACTCCTCCATCACATAATGTAAGACGTTTTTTGACACTAGTTGGCGTCTACAAAAAATAGCAAAAACATACCCAAAATTTCTTAATCCACGCCAAAAACTACTACCTAGTGCCAAAAATTTCTTACTAGTGCTATTATTTACAGTATAATGCAATCCCATAACGTTCCATAATGCTAGTACTAGTAGTAAATAATAGCCTCACCCCTTTGCTAAGGAACGATCTCTAGTTGGAAGGGACGAGGCCCTGCGGTTACTACGCTCTTATCTCCTCCTCGCCAGTTCCCCTCCCCCCGAAGAGAAGGCAGTTCGTCGCTGCTCCCATGGGTTCGCCAGGAGGTTGTCCTCCTCATCGGAGCTGGGAGACCTTGGACGACAATCCTCTGGGAGAAATCGCACACTGCTCCGACGTCCTCACCGCCGCAAGAAACGGTGCTTCCTGCACCAACTTTTTCAAGACTGTGCTTAAACAGGCTTGGGAAAAGGCCATGCTTGTTGGTCTTCCATGCGTCCTCAAGGAGAAGGTTATTCTATGGGACAATCCTTCGAACAGTTCACCGCTCCCTGGCCATGGTTGCACGTTGACTCCGCTAGAGTTGCCGACATTGAGAGGTAGTCGGATTTTGTACGATGAGCAGGTCAGTAATGGAGTTTGATCATGTAGTACTTAGTTATTCCATTTCCATCTAGTAATTTCTCCGCTGCCCACCGTCTTATAAATAGGTCTGGGTCGGTGCCAACGAAGATTGGCTTGCATACCTCCGGCCGGATACCACCATCAT
Organism: Triticum aestivum; assembly: GCF_018294505.1. Taxonomy (NCBI): domain Eukaryota; kingdom Viridiplantae; phylum Streptophyta; class Magnoliopsida; order Poales; family Poaceae; genus Triticum; species Triticum aestivum. The sequence continues at coordinate 467,939,660 of NC_057798.1, read as the reverse complement.
TTTGCACAACATCCACAGCAGTGCGGCCGTTCGGTAGACCCCTTCTCCACCATTGGGATCGGCCTTCTGGACTGGCTGGGCTTGAATACATGAGATTGAAGAAGATAGCAATTGCGGACCCGTCAACAAAGCGACGTGGCTATGATGATTACTATCTCGTCGTGGTGTTCGACATAAGGATTGCCATCAATGCAAGAGGCAGTAACAGCAGAGGCTGACGCATGTTGGCGGCGGCAGATTTGTACCCCTACACGTTCGAAGACGCCGTGCGCCATCTAGGCCGTATCTTCGCGGTGATAAGCCAGGGGACTAGTTTCATCTGGTTGCCATCCTACGGTATGGGAGATTACAAACGGAATGCACAAACCATCATTTGCATCCCTAACGGTACTCCATTATTTTGCAGGGACCAGTCATCCCCCGATCAAAATAAGATCGCCGATCCTGGATGTGCATTTGCATCCGCGATTCGGTCTAACCTGGAACCTTGTAGCTGACTTTAGCATATTGGGATCAACTATCTTAGCAGTCATTACCCATGGTACTACTGATGTGCAACATGGTCACAAAATCTACCATGATTGGACCGTCACCATCTACCCAGGTATTCTATTTTTTAACCCTCTCGCCTTCTCTTTCATTGTTGTACTAGTAGTACTTACTAGTACTAGTAGGAGTACTTTTTACCTTGGAGGATGCATATAGCTAGCTAGGCCCTTGAAGACTTGAACCCACTAGATGCCACCATTTTTGTTTTTCCATGTCTTACTATCTCATCCATGTAACCAAGAGTGGCTATATATAATATGCCGGTTATTTTACTTCCTCTATACCGGAGTAGTACTATTTGCTACACAGTATTACTGACCGCCATATTTGAGCACAACATTATTATGCATGGACCTTGACTATGTATGTCACCATGTGTCCAGATCTGAGATGCCGTGTGTACCAGATGAACGGTGTCGAGTTCGACCCCCGTGGTGCTACGTGGGTGCCGAGGAACACTCTTTGAGAGTACTCGCTTTTCATTGGGGATAGCTACCCCATTGTGAAGCGGATGCCACCTTCCGTGCATGACATGTAAGGCCTGCCATTCATGAAGCATGGTTGTGTCTTCAGTGTGCCGTCGGATGAACGACATGCTGGGACATGCTATCCCTGATTTGTGCCACTTCAGCTTGGATGAGTCTCCATCGTGTGGAACCGGACTAGAAAGTTGCGACAATGATTCCCGTTACCCACGGCTATGGATCACGCCATCCATGAAGAACACCAGGGACTGGAACCTGGAGGAGGACATGTAGCCCATCTATAACGTGTAAGTGGAGTACGGTAAATTGTGAACGGTAGCGCTGTGAATATGTGTAGACTAGTCGTGCACAAATTTATCACATGAATTGGATATGAACTTGTGTGGCATACTGGCATTTGTCCTTTAGAATTTATTACTAGTAAATGTGTTATGTGTACGTGCAACTTGTGTGGTTGTTGCACGGGCTCCAACACGCTCTTTGAGAAAAAAAGGTGGCACAACTTTGGATATATGTGACGTGGCGGCATCATACAGTAGCATCGTTCACTATAGTTGTAGTAGTCAACTCCTACTAGGATGACAGCTCTTATAAAACCTTGCGCTTGGCTCTTTGCCTCTTCGGAAGGTTCAACAGTTCGTACTCGTGTGAACCTTGCACTTGGCTCTTCGCCTCTTCAGAAGGTCCAACAATGATGATACTACGGTACAATATGCTTCTGGCAATCTGACACCGATTGAACTGCTGCACGTCCACCATGAGGGCGAGGGCGAGGGAGAGGGAGAGGGAGAGGGCGCTGTAGTCAAAACCCTCTCCTGGTCCTACGAACCACCGTGTGCGTGGGAGAGGGAGAGGCGTAGTAAGCAAGCTTCTCCTTGTTCGGCGAGTTGACGGGACACATCAAAGCAGTACTAGTACTAGTCCATATTGCGTACTTTCCGGTTAATATGGCTTAATTTGAAACGAGAAAATACACTGGCGGTCAACGTATGTAACAATACGCTCTTTACGGTCACTATATATAGTTTTGCGGTGATTATATGATCACTAGCTCATCGTAGAGCACCGTATTGCACCCTACTGACTGGCCACATAGTCGACGTGGCACTTTGTTGACTGGTTAAATTGTCACCTAGTTTCTGGGTCCCACCTGTCAGTTGGTAGAGCAAAGAAATCAGTTAAACACAACTTTACGCAGGCGCGATGGGAGTCCAACCCTTGCGCGCGAACCACCCTGGCTATGTATGTGAGTGCATGCACGTGTACTCCCTCGGTATTCCAACAAAGAGTGTACATCGGCTAAAAACAAAGAGTGTAGTACATGATGTACATCTACACTTCCAATGCATTTAGCCTTTAATCTAAATCGATATTGATTGACTAATGCACCAACTTGTGCTCTAGGTATAGGCTACATGTCTATCCTTAATTACAGCATGCAACGGCCTTCATTTAATGTTATTCTCTCAATGTTCGCATGCACACATAAGTCTGCTACTTTTGGGCGTTAATTATGCCATGGTCAATGCGTAAATCTCTAAATGTACAGTCTTTCACGGACGTAGGGAGTAGGTTGAGCACTTGAGCGTGAGCGTGTGTATTGCATCGTGTGTTGTGTGTCGCATGGATGCATGAGTGTTGCGTGCGTCCATGTGTATGTGTGAGTGTTCCATGTTGCATGCATGCATGCATGCATGGGGCTTACTCCCTCCCATTGACATGTTCATATTTCAAGCTTCCTCTATTCCCTCCATATGGTGATACTCCCTTTGTTCCCAAATAGGGAGTAAAAGCCTCCCTCTGTTCCCAAATACGGAGTATTTGTCTTTCTACAGATTTCAACAAGTGACTAGGTACAGAGAAAAATGAGTGAAGTGAGCGTAGAGGCATAGGGATATTGTAGAAAGGAAGTCTTCGCGATCCATTATTCCCCATCTCGGTCAGAGAGAACTATTCAACTAGTCTTCGAAGTGAAGTGACAATACACGCTGCAACAGATGGGACACGTAATTAATAAGCTGAACCATTGTGTTGGTGTTACTAAATCAGCCTTACCCAGTACTGCCATCATGTTTGCCAGTAGAGCATGCTTCCGCAAATATGCCTACGCACCTCTGTCCTCCATCAACTGACATATGGGCCCTCTTGTGGTAGACGCACATGTCATCGGTGTAACTATTTACACTCCGAAGGACGGTATATCCTGGTAGTAGTACTAGTAGAATTGAGTTTTAATGCACTTTCTTCCCTGTCTTTCACTCTTCTTCCTCCTCTCTTCTTCTTCCTCCTCTCTTCCCCATCATCGGCCACACACCATTTACCCCCGCTCACTGCTCACCTGCCCGTGCCATCTTCCTTGGTAGCTCACACGTACCATATCCCCCCGCTCACTGCTCGGCCATACAAGGAGAAGCTTCTTCGCTCGTCCACCCGAATCCACTTCCCCGCTGGCTCGCAGGCACCGAAAACCTCAATGGCAGAACCGACTGACATGCAGAGCCGCGATTGGAATTCCCTCCCCGATGTTCTCTTGGAGCAGATCTGTAATCGTATGGCCCTACTCAGCACCATCCGTCTGGCCGCATGCTCGGTGTCTTTGTACCGTCTACTCATCTACAACCGGCCGACTCTTTTCAAGACACCCTGCTTGATGATGCCCGATCCTCGCAGGTGGCCCAGACACCGACTTGACGATCCTACGGAGGTTGTCGTGGTGCCCCTCGACATGCTAACACTACCCGTCCACCTATCCTTCATGCGCGGCCACTACTGGGCGGGCATGAAGGCCAACTGGATCGTCCTCATCCACCAATCCGGCAGTCCGTGGCGTCTCATGGATATCTACACCCAGCAAGAGATCACCCTTCCATCGTTGGATACCGCCGCCATCGAGCCTCGTGGCCCGCCGGACACTCCGGCCTACTACGCACGAGACGCGTCAAGCTTTTGGCTCGACCTCTGTTTGCTGAAAGTTGTAATCTGGGAAGTGCCCACACCATCAGAAGACTACATGGATTACAAGCTCATTGCCTTGTTCAACATGGGATTAGTCTATCTGGAATCAGGTTGCCACACATGGTTATGTCTCATCGTCAATCTTGTTGAGGCAACATTTCTGTCTGATGCTATAGTGCACGATGGCATCGTTTACGCGGTCGACGCACAGATTGGCTGCCTATACTGGTGGAACCTATCTCATCTCATCTTTACCTTATGAATACGACTGCTTGTTCATTTTACAAATTTAGAATAGATAGTACTCCCTCCGTCCCAAAATAAGTGTCTTGAGCTTAGTACAAATTTATACTAGAGCAAGTACAAAGTTGAGACACTTATTTTGGGACGCAGAGAGTATGTCTATAACCACATCATTGCTATATGTTCCTGTCATTTCCTAGATTTTTATGAGCATACATGTTATTGTTAGAGTTGATATTAGAACAATTGGCATCTAATGATTGTTAGAATACATATTATGAGAATAACATCATGATTGCTATATGTTACTCTCATTTCCAAGATTTTTATAACAACACATGTTATTGCTTAGAGTTGATATGAGAACAGTAGTAGTAAGTGATATGGTAGAATATGAGTTGGCTCTATCATAGCTGTTTTCCTCTCATTGTTGCATGATGTTTGAACCATGACATATTGCTAGAATATGAAAGCCATTGGCTTATTTTTTTTAACTTGGGGTATGATTATGACCACGGCATTGCAATTCTCTGTCTATGATATGTGTCACTGTTATAATAATCTTAATTCCACACATACCCTAAACATGATTGTTTATTTTTGTCCTTTTGGTCTCCAATTTGAATTGTTGCAGTAGACGCAAATGTGTTGGCCTTCATGATTCCAGGACCTGGAATCATACCAGCCGATGGGTGGTGGTTTATCGCTCGTTCAGCTGACGGCGATCATTTGATGCTCATTCGCACGTACCAAATTGACCAAACCATTACATCAAACCACATGTAGTACAATGCGTGAGGCATTCGTGACATTGATGGCTATGGCTGCTTCGTGTTCGAGAAAGATCCCAGCTTCGTTGGACCAGGCGTATTCAACTGGAGGCGGGTTTATAGCCTCGGCAACCACTCCTTGTTCCTCGGGCTCAATTATCCGATCATCCAACCAATCATCGATCATATCACCGGCTATGATTACCGTGCTATGCAACTTCCATTTGTCGGGGGGACTGTGTTTACGCATCATACCATGGGTTTCATGAATCACCATATCCAGAGATTCATCGACACAACTTGTTGCCAGATAATCTTTAGTGTGTGAAAGGCATCAAGCTTCCATGCGATGGATGGCTTTTGCAAACCCTACATGCGGCGATGTGTTCATGCCAACAGCAAATATGCACAACTTGATTCATGCTGATATCTAGACTAAGCCATGTATTCTACTGCTGTAGCACGACCCTCTTTTGTTGGATATTATGTACTGTTGTTAGTTTGAAGCACTCCTCCGGTTTGAAGGATAGATACCTTTCTGGGATCAAGTGCATCCTAACTCACCTGCATAGGATGTACTGATAATGATGATGGAGATGCTGTGCAGAAGACATATATATCAATTAGGCTTCAAGTGCGTACTTGTTAGTTAAACCTATGGTTAAAATGTGACACTAAATACGACTAGTGAGTAGTGCAGTAGCAGTACTAGTATACGTCGGTCAAATTATTCATCATGTCCACACATTGAATTGATGTGACAACACGCTGCGCGTGAGGTGACACAAGAATCCCGGTGGCGTGTTCGGGTATTCTGGACTTCAAATTTGGAGTACCACTTATCTGTCGAAATCTTTCATCATTCACTTAAAACAGTCGATTGATGATACATTGAGTACCATATAACTGGAATTACCGATGCAAGTCGAAGAAGGATTGGCCGGTGCTGCCGGCTGGCGTCAAGTTCGATCCCACGGATCAGGAGCTGATCGAGCACCTTGAGGCCAAAGTGAGTGCTGACAGCGCAAGATCTCACCCTCTCATCAATTAGTTCATACCAACCATCAACAGCAAGCACGACATATGCTACACCCAACCTGAGAAACTTCCAAGTAAGACACCAGTCGGCCGTCTACTTGCACGAACATATTCCTTTGTTTATAGCTCTATTTGTCTTTTTAGACGCAGACCTGGTGAAGCAATTACAATTTGACAGTTAATAAAAAGTGAAACAAGTGACTGCAACATGCCAAAGATGTTATGAAAATGCCAACTATGTACACTAAAACCTGTATTCGACAATACTGCAGGTATCACACTGAGTGGCCTAAGGAAGCATTTCTTCTAGTGCAATTCTAGGGTGTTCAAAAGGGGCACGTGGACACGTCGCAAGATACAGTCGGAGTGCGGCATGCATGCGATGTAGCACAACACCGGCAATACCTTGCCGGTGATGGTCAACGGCCAGTAGACGGGCAGCAAAAAGCTTCTGGTGCTGCACACTGATAACCAACAAGTATAAAGGATCACAACAGTTTTTGAGGGTAGAGTATTCAACCCAAATTTATTGATTCGACACAAGGGGAGCCAAAGAATATTCTCAAGTATTTGCAGTTGAGTTGTCAATTCAACCACACCTGGATAACTTAGTATCTGCAGCAAAGTATTTAGTAGCAAAGTAGTATGATAGTAAAGGTAATAGTAGCAAGAGTAACGATAGCAGTTTTGTAGTGGTTGTAACAGTAGCAATGGTAAAGTAAATAAGCGAAGCACAATATGTGAAAAGCTCGTAGGCATTGGATCAATGATGGATAATGATGTCGGATGCGATTCCTCATGTAATAGTTATAACATAGGGTGACACAGAACTAGCTCCGGTTCATCACTGTAATGTAGGCATGTATTCCGAATATACTCATACGTGCTTATGGAAAAGAACTTCAATGACATCTTTTGTCCTACCCTCCCGTGGTAGCGGGGTCCTAATGGAAACTAAGGGATATTAAGGCCTCCTTTTAATAGAGAACCAGACCAAAGCATTAGCACTTAGTGAATACATGAAGTCCTCAAACTACGCTCATCACCGAGAAGTATCCCGATTATTGTCACTTCGGGGTTGTCGGGTCATAACACATAATAGGTGACTATAGACTTGCAAGATAGGATCAAGAACTCACATATATTCATGAAAACATAATAGGTTCAGATCTAAAATCATGGCACTCGGGCCCTTGTGACAAGCATTAAGCATAGCAAAGTCATAACAACATCAATCTCAGAACATAGTGGATACTAGGGGGTCAAACCCTAACAAAACTAACTTGATTACATGGTAAATCTCATCCAACCCATCACCGTCCAGCAAGCCTACGATGGAATTACTCATGCACGGCGGTGAGCATCATGAAATTGCTGATGGAGGATGGTTGATGATGACGACGGCGACGAATCCCCCTCTCCGGAGCCCCAAACGGACTCCAGATCAGCCCTCCTGAGAGAAATTAGGGCTTGGCGGCGGCTCCGTATCGTAAAACGCGATGAAACTTTCTCTCTGATTTTTTTCTCCGCGAAAGCAAATATATAGAGTTGGAGTTGAGGTCGATGGACATCCAGGGGGCCCATGAGGCAGGGGGCGTGCCCGGGGGGAGGGGGCACGCCCCCACCCTCGTGGACAGGGTGTGGGCCCCCTGGCCTTGATTCTTTCGCTAGTATTTTTTATATTTTCCAAAAGTAATCTCCATGGATTTTCAGGTCATTCTGAGAACTTTTGTTTCTGCACAAAAATAACACCATGGTAGTTCTGCTGAAAACAGCGTCAGCCGAGTTAGTTTCATTCAAATCATGCAAGCTAGAGTCCAAAACAAGGGCAAAAGTGTTTGGAAGTAGATACGACGGAGACGTATCAACTCACCCAAGCTTAAACCTTTGCTTGTCCTCAAGCAATTCAGTTGATAAGCTGAAAGTGATAAAGAAAAACTTTTACAAACTCTGTTTGCTCTTGTTGTTGTAAATATGCAAAGCCAGCATTCAAGTTTTTAGCAAATATAATGAACTAACCATATTCACAATAACACTTAGGTCTCTTGTTTACTCATATCAATGGCATAATCAACTAGCGAGCAATAATAATAAATCTCGAATGACAACACTTTCTCAAAACAATCCTAATATGATATAACAAGATGGTATCTCGCTAGCCCTTTCTGAGATCGCAAAACATAAATGCAGAGCACCTTTAAAGATCAAGGACTGACTAAACATTGTAATTCATGGTAAAAGAGATCCAGTCAAGTCATACCCAATATAAACTAATAGTGATGCATGCAAATGACAGAGGTGCTTTCCAATGGGTGCTTTTTAATAAGAGGGTGATGACTCAACATAAAAGTAAATAGATAGGCCCTTCGCAGAGGGAAGTAGGGATTTGTAGAGGTGCCAGAGCTCGATTTCAAAATAGAGAGGAATAACATTTTGAGCGGTATACTTTCACTCTCAACACAACAACTATGAGATCTCAATATCTTCCATGCTAGATATCTTATAGGTGGTTCCCAAACAGAATGGTAAAGTTTATACTCCCCAACCACCAACAAGCACCAATCCATGGCTTGCTCGAAACAATGAGTGCCTCCAACTAGCAACAACCTTGGGGGAGTTTTGTTTAATTATTTTGATTTGCTTTGATCTTTTTTATCATGGGACTGGGCATCCCGGTTACCAGCCATTTTCTCGTGAACAAGGAGCGGAGTCCACTCCTCTTGAGAATAACCCACCTAGCATGGAAGATACACACAGTCCTAGTTGAAACATGAGCTGCTCGAGCATACAAAACAGAATTTCATTTAAAGGTTTGGAGTTTGGCACATACAAATTTACTTGGAACGGCAGGTAAATACCGCAAATAGGAAGGTATGGTGGACTCATATGGAATAACTTTGGGGTTTATGGAGTTTGGATGCACAAGCAGCATTCCCACTTAGTACAGATGAAGGCTAGCAAAAGACTGGGAAGCGACCAACTGAGAGAGCGACAAAAGTCATGAACATGCATTAAAATCAATCAACACTGAGTGCAAGCATGAGTAGGATATAATCCCCATGAACATAAATATCGTGAAGGTTATGTTGATTTTGTTTCAACTACATGCGTGAACATGTGCCAAGTCAAGTCACTCGAATCATTCAAAGGAGGATACCACCCTATCATACCACATCACAACCATTTTAATAGCATGTTGGCACTCAAGGTAAACCATTATAAGCTCCTAGCTAATTAAGCATGGCATAAGCAACTATAATCTCTAATTGTCGTTGCAAACATGTTTATTCATAATAGGCTGAATCAGGAACGATGAACTCATCATATTTACAAAAACAAGAGAGGTCGATTTCATACCAGCTTCTCTCATCTCAATCAGTCCATCATATATCATCATTATTGCCTTTCAGTTACACGACCGAACGATGTGGATAATAATAATAGTACACGTGCATTGGACTAAGCTGGAATCTGTAAGCATTCAATTCAAGGGAGAAGACAAGGTAATATGGGCTCTTGGTTAAATCAACAATCATGCATATTAGAGCCACTAGACATTTTCATTATGGTCTTCTCCTCTCGACCCCCAAAGGAAAGAAAAGAAAATAAAACTATTTACACGAGAAAGCTCCCAACAAGCAAAAGAAGAACGAGAATATTTTTGGGTTTTCTTTTTAATTACTACTACAAGCATGGAAATTAAACTAACTATTTTTTTGGTTCTTCTTAAGGTTTATCAAACACACAAGAAGAAAGCTAGAAAAAGAAATTAAACTAGCATGGATAATACAATGAAAGAGTATGAGCACCGACAGCTAAAATAAGTGTGTGAACATGAATGTAATGTCGATGAGAAATACGTACTCCCCCAAGCTTTAGGATTTTGGACTAAGTTGGTCTATGGACATGGATAGCCTGACTGATATCCGAAGTTGTAATTCGGGTCGTACTGAGATGCAGCAGCCATTGCCTCCTGAGCTGCGGCATGGTGGTGAGCTGCCTCCGCTCTCCTCTCGTGTTCGGTTGCCTCCTCCCTGGTTACAACATATCTTCTTTTTGCCTGATAATCAAAAAGGGCAGGAGCAGGGAGAGTAACATGGACAGAGCAACGTCTGTCAAAGATTAGTCGATACTAGAGGAATTGTTCATTCCTCACAAGAAATTGATGACTGACCATAGCATTATAATCTAAATAAGCGGGAAGCAACTCCCTATCACCCTCACGTGGAGGTATACCAAGATAATTAGCAACACGGGTCGCATAAATCCCTCCAAACAAATCTCCAGATAAACCATTATTATGCAATCTACGTGCAACAATTGCCCCCAAGTTGTAATCTTTATTACCTAATATAGCACTCTTGAGGACACAAAGATCAGGGACACACATGTGACATGCTTCATCTTTACCATTAATACATCTACCAATGAAGAGAGCAAAATAATGTATAGCGGGAAAATGAATGCTCCCTATGGTAGCTTGTGCTATATCTCTAGATTCTCCCACAGTGATACTAGCAAGAAAGTCTTTATATTCAGATTTACGGGGTTCATTAACATTGCCCCACTGTGGGAGTTTGCAAGGAGTAGTAAAATCTTCTAGGTCCATGGTATATGATTGATCATAAATATCAAACAAGACACTTTGAGAATTATGCGAAGATGAAAATTTAAACCTTCTCACGAATGAATCAATCAAATAGTAGTACTAAGGACACTTATCTTGCATGAAGTCCTCAAGATTGGCATTACGCACATATGCATCAAATTCATCCTTGATGCCTGCATTGACCAAAATTCTTCCGACGGCCATTCACAAGGCCGTACATCAGCTTCGCTTGGTGGTTCATCGTCTTGCTCATGCATTGCGCGCCTGGGTCCTTTCTTTGTTGAAGAACCACCTTGGTACATTTTCCTAAACATATTTCTTCCTCTGAAAAATTTCTGAAATTTTTAGTAACTCAAAATAGTGAATCAAACTCAATAAAACTAATAGCAACTACTCCTACAAGTGCCTAGAGCCTATATCATGCATTAGAATTACTTGGGACCTTATAAATTTGACATGCAAGCTCAAGAACAGGGTCACCTAGGCAGCAAAAATTTGCAATGAATAAAGCACTAGAACAAAAACTAATTGGATCATTGGAGGAGTCACATACCAAAGAACAATCTCCCAAAGCAGTTTTGTGAATGGAGCTTTGAGCAAGGAGATCGAAAATTGCAGCAAAATGAGCTAGAACTCGTGCTTGAGCTGGATGGTGATTTTTTGGGAGGAAGATGAACTGTGTTGGTGCATGAATAAGTGGAGGGGGCCACCATGGGCCCATGAGGCAGGGGGCGTGCCCAGTAAGGGTGGGCGCACCCTGGACCCTCGTGGCCAGGTGCTTGCCCCCCTGCTGTGTTCTTAGTGCCTAAAATCCTCAAATATTCCATTAAAAATATACTAAATTTGCATGACATTTGGAGAACTTTTATTTTCGAGATATATTTTTATTGCATGGATAATCCAGAAAACAGACAGGTAATACTATGTTTGCTTTATTTATTCTAAATAACAAAAAGTAAAAAGAGGGTACAGAAGGTTGTGCCTTCTAGTTTCATCCATCTCATGATCATCAAAAGGAATCCACTAACAAGGTTGATCAAGTCTTGTTAACAAACTCATTCCGAATAACATGGAAGCGGAGAAATTTCGAATAACACTAGGTTACCTCAACGGGGATATGAACATCCCCTATAATAAGAATATCATATATTTTTCTTGACAGTAGGAAGAGGAAATTGAAAACCTCCAATAATGATAGTTGGAATTTTTCCAATAGAATTGATGCTATGAACTTGAGGTTGTTTCCTCGGAAAGTGTACCATATGCTCATTACCATTAACATGAAAAGTGACATTGCCTTTGTTTCAATCAATAACAGCCCCTGTAGTATTCAAAAAGGGTCTACCAAGGATAATCGACATACTATCGTCCTCGGGAATATCAAGAATAACAAAGTTCATTAAAATAGTAACGTTTGCAACCACAACTGGCACATCCTCACAAATACCGACAGGTATAGCAGTTGATTTATCAGCCATTTGCAAAGATATTTCAGTAGGTGTCAACTTATTCAATTCAAGTCTACGATATAAAGAGAGAGGCATAACACTAACACCAACTCCAAGATCACATAAAGCAGTTTTAACATAGTTTCTTTTAATGGAGCATGGTATAGTTGGTACCCTGGATCTCCTAGTTTCTTTGGTATTCCACCTTTAAAAGTATAATTAGCAAGCATGGTGGAAATTTCAGCTTCCGGTATCTTTCTTTTATTTGTAATGATATCCTTCATATATTTAGCATAAGGATTTACTTTAAGCATATGAGTTAAGCGCATACAAAAGAAGATAGGTCTAATCATTTTAGCAAAGCGCTCAAAATCCTCATCATCCTTTTTATTGGATGGTTTAGGAGGAAAATGCATGGGTTTATGAACCCATGGTTCTCTTTCTTTACCATGCTTCCTAGCAACAAAGTCTCTCTTATCATATCGTTGATTCTTTGATTGTGGGTTATCTAGATCAACAGCAGGTTCAATCTCTACATCATTATTATTGCTAGGCTGAGCATCAACATGAACATTATCATTAACATTATCACTAGGTTCATGTTCATCACCAGATTGTGTTTCAGCATCAGAAATAGAAATATCATTGGGATTCTCAGGTGTGTCTACAATAGGCTCACTAGAAGCATGCAAAGTCCTATCATTTTTCTTTTTCTTCTTTTTAGAAGGACTAGGTGCATCCACATTATTTCTCTGAGAATCTTGCTCAATTCTCTTAGGGTGGCCTTCAGGATACAAAGGTTCCTGAGTCATTCTACCAGTTCTAGTAGCCACTCTAACAGCAAAGTCATGTTTATTATTTAATTCATCGAGAAAACCACTTTGAACTTTAAGTACTTGTTCTACTTGAGTGGTAACCATAGAAGCATATTTGCTAATGAGTTTAAGTTCACCTTTAACTCTAGCCATATAATCACTCAAGCGTCCAATCATGTAAGCATTACTCTTTAATTCTCGACCAACATAAGCATTAAAACTTTCTTGTCCAGCCATAAAGTCATCAAATTCATCCAAACATGGGCTAGGAAACTTAGTAGACGGGATTTCAACTTTATCATATCTATAGAGAGAATTTACCTCTACTACCTGTGTCAGGTTATCAAGAACATGTGTTTCTTCGACAGGCGGTATATTAAGACCATGTATTTCTTCAATAGGAGGTAAATTCTTAACATCTTTAGCTTTAGTACCTTTTTCTTTCATGGATTTCTTTACCTCTTGCATATCTTCAGGACTGAGAAATAGAACACCTCTCTTCTTCGGAGTTGGTTTAGGAATTGGTTCAAGAGTTGTCTCAATTGGCTCAGGAATTGGCTCAGGAAGAGTCCAATTATTTTCATTAGTCAACATATTATTCAATAGCAATTCAGCTTGGTCGACTGTTCTTTCCCTGAAAACACAAACAACACAACTATCCAAGTGGTCCTTGGAAGCATCGATTAGTCCATTATAAAAGATATCAAGTGTCGTGGAATTGTCACGTCTGATGTCCTAGTTTGAGGACTTAGTCGTGAGGCCGACGCATCTATGTGTTAGCTTGAGAGGGGTTGGTTGGAATCGAGAGACGCAACACAAGACAAGGATTTAGACAGCTTCGGGCCCCGGGAAATATCATCTGGTAATAGCCCTACATGCTGTTTGTGGCTAGGTCTCATTATCATCACGAGAGAGTCGCCGGTAAACCGGCTCTTTGTGTCTAGCCCTAGAGATTGTTTCATCTTGCTTGTCCCTCTTTGGGGAGCCCTGCCCCTCCTTATATAAGTTGAAGGGGCGGGTTACATGAGTAGTCCTAGTTGGATTAGGATTACTCTATTACAAGTGGAGTCCTAGTCTTGCTTCCTTTGTAGGAAAATATTCCTTGTGCTTTCCTCATAAACCGGCCCACCATAACATGATCCGGCCTTCCATGAACCACCTTCTGGGCCACCGGGTCTTGTCGTTCCTCTGACCCACTCGCCAGGTCACCCATGAGTCGCCAGGCTCGGGTGGGTCACTTAGTGAGTTGTCCAGTCTGGATGGGTTATACTTCCGGCCGGGTTACACTGCGGGGTATATCCCCAACATTAGCCCCCATTTTAATTTGGATTTATCCATGTTAAACTGATTTGCAACATAAACACAAGAACAAATTTGACATGTCGTGCTCCGAGTTAAAAATTCTTGTAAGTCGGTGCTTGATCATCCTTAAATCCTTGTCATTTCTTCCTTCTAGAAAATCCAGGTCAGTAGACCAGCTTCATAATCAATTTGCTTGTAGAAGAATATTGTAAATAAAGAATCCATTTGACTCGGCCTTCAATACTCTAACTTGACAAAATATTGGTCTTCAAATATTCAACTGATATTCAGCCGGCTTGAAGATGTAAAACTTGCCGATCTATGATTTCCAAAATCGCCAGGTTACAAAAACTGATAATTTTGGGTTATGATTGTTTCCAACACCGGTTCATGATTGTTGCCAACATCGGTTTATGATTGTTGCCAACGCCGGCTCATAATGATTGGTGATGTTGGGTCATACTGAAAATCAGAAGATATTTCTCCCTTATATCCATATTACCTGTAGCCCCCAAGTCTTGTACAGAACAAAGTGATGATTTGAGACTTGTTTCCATATAGTTACTGCCATTTGAAGAAATCCATGATGTTCATCTCAGTCACTAGTAAAAACTGAATACTCAATATATGTAGCCCCCAAGTGCCGGGTTGTCATGCTTGCAGCAACCTAGGACTTGAAATTGCCTTATGCTCATAAAAATTTCAACCAGTGTAGCCCCCAAGGGCCGGGTCATTATGCAATAATGAGCAGGGACTTTGTAAATATAATCATGTAGATTTGAGCAGTGATGTGTAGCCCCCAAGGGTCGGCTCGGTAAGATAATATTGAGCTGGGACTTGATATATACTTCAATGAAAATAACATCATATGATGTAACCCCCATCATGGGGCTTGAATCCACGTCCACAAGGTTAAGAGCCTTGTGCTTTACCAACTGAGCAGTGGACCTTTCAATATAATGGATAAAAAGCTTTGTACCTTGAATTGTTGACATAAGCAATTGGTATCCCCCAAGGGCCGGCTCATTATGATGTGATGAGTCGGGTCTTCAATAAGGTGAGCAAACAATGACTTTGCATTAGCCCCCAAGTGTCATGGTACATGCTTGTAGCGACATGAGACTTGTGCATTTGATGTAATCTCAACTTAAATAATGTAGCCCCCAAGTGCTGGGTTGTAAACCAGCAGCGACTTGGGACTATTCCATCCATTGTAAAAATAAATCATGTCCATTGATAAAATAATAGCCATTGCGCTGAAGCGACTTTGAAAACCTCAGTCACAATATTGGTTATTGATAACCATAATAAAAATCCAGCCATGTTGGCTATTAAAGATTTGAATAATATAATCCAATGATTTATGAGAGCATGATTCCAATGGCGCAATCCAAATATATACTGGCAACTTATAGTCCAAAGCCAGGCCGGGTTACACTACAAAAAAATACACTTCCGTGATGATACTAGTTTGTCACAGTAGGTCGCGTTTTTTGTCATGCATGTACATCCATGACAAATTTATGACAGAATCAAGATAGTCATACCTGTGCTGTCGTAGAAGTGTTCCATGACATTACCAAAATTATCATCACGGAAGTGTCCACTTCCATGACGATAAATCGTGCGTCATAGAAGTGCTTTCATCAAGGGTGACCGACACGTGGCATCCACCGTAACGGAATGCCGTTAAGCTATCGGGTCGGGTTTTGGATCCGATAACCCATTAACAGCCCCAACCAATGGGGATTTTCCACGTGTAAAATCATCATTGGCTAGAGAAACACGTGTCGGCTCATCGTTGGGATAGATGTCATCCACTCACTGTACAGAAGGCGCCTATGATACGTTGACACGTGGCACGGCCCAACAAGTTTAAATGGGCCGGCCCAACTAAAGGCCCATAATATTTTGCGGCCCTTAATGGGCAGTCCCAGTTAAAGGCCCACGAGATTTTGCGGACTATAATGGGCTGGCCCAGCTAAAGGCCCACAAGATTTTGCGGGCCATAATAGGCCGGCCCAGGTAAAGGCCCACAAGATTTTTGTGTGCCATAATGGGGCGGCCTAGGTAAAGGCCCACAAAATTCTTCCGGATCATAATGGGCCGGCCCAGCTAAAGGCCCACGAGATTGCACCAACATTAATGGGCTGGCCCAGCTGTAGGCCCACCGGATTTTGAGGACCCTAGTAGGTCGGCCCATTAACTGGCTGCCATGTTTTGGGCCAAATGCCGACCCATAATTGATCTGGTCCATTAATGGCGTGCCACGTTCCGGGCCTAATAATGGCCCATATAAGATCCGGCCCGTTAAAAGCCTCCCACTTTCTGGGCCAAATCACGGCCCAGATCAGGTCCGGCCCTTTAAGAGGCTTTGGGCTCAATTATGGCCCATATCAGATTCGGCCGGTTGACTGGACGCTATGCTTTTGGGCCCACTTGCTAAAGGCCCATTTAGTAATTCGGCCTGATACTAGTTTTGGCATGTTAAGGGCCCATTTAATATTTCGGCCCTATATTAATCTCGGCTTGTTAAAAGCCCGTCATATAGTTGGGCCTAACTACGACCCAATTTGCATCCGGCCTGCTCGCAGCTGATATCTGATTGGGCCAAACAAGGACCGAGAAACCTTTGGCCAGTTAAAAGCCCGTGAATTGATTCGCACAATCATGGGCCGGGGTCCATTTCGGGCTGCCGCTGGCCCGTGAGCTATTCGGCACATTGCAGGCCCAGCCTACTTCTCAGCCTCCTAAAAGCCCATTGAGTTTTCTTGCGAAAAGAGGGCCGGGGGTTACTCGGCCTATTAAAGGACCGAATCTACTAGTGGGCCAGTTTGACGGGGCCCATGATGCGGATCATACATCGTGATTGCATGACGGCCCGATTATGTACCGTAATTTTACGGTTTGGCTGGTTTACTGCGAAGACAGACATATATACAGTAAAATAACTGCAGCATCGTGAATAAGAAGAAATCTAGACTATACAATAAAGAAATTACGACATATTACATCCACTGGGCATCAAAGTTCGCCACTATGATAATAAAGCACAAGCAGACAGCAGATTACATACACTGGGCATCAAAGATCGCCACCAGTGCAAATAAACATGCTGACAAAATAATATACAAAACCGATAGCACTTCAATAGAGTTCAAGAAAGGTTAGCCCTGCTGGGGAGCTGCAGCGCAAGCAGCTGAGCAAGATGATGAGACTGCGCTTGTTCAACACTTATATCTTCCTCACTCTGAAAGATAAACAAGCAGACGGATGATAGGTTTCGCACATAAAAGTATCAGTGCTGACAATTCATCACATTTCTTACTGACGAATAAAGTGACACAGTTTAAAATTGCATTAACACAATATGGTATTGTTCAGGTCAAGACATGGCAGGAAATGACATTGTGAAGGAGTTGGCAGCTTCACGACACCACTGGATTACAGATCAAGAACTCATAAGTATCAATGGTTAGTGTGCTATCAATTTATCCCATTTTAGATTGGCAAATAAAGAGATGGTTTAAATAATAGTAGAATGATATGACATTGTTCATAGTTAAGACATTGCAGAATATGACATTGTGCTATAGTGGGTAGGTTCACCACACCACTGGATTATGGATGAAGAACAGAAGCATACATGCAGTGCAAAAGAAGATCACTTGCTCTGAATAGTTTAATTTACATGGTATGAAGAAGGAACTTGGTTGTACAACTGAAAACTTAAATTGAGAAGGACAAACTTTTGTTTATGAACTACATAATAAACTTTAAACATGCAATTTGATGCAAACACCAAAAATAAACAGCTGTTGCAGTCATGCCTAACCAAATATACACAGCAAAGTTTGAAGGCTTGAGAAAGACAAACTTACATTACTGGTGAAGACAGGCTCTATAAAGCCCTTGTCCGTGCTGATGGGGGGGGCAATTCAAGAAGTTTAGCACAGAATCTTCTTCATAAGCATTGCCTTTATTCTACATTTTGTTAAGAGTAAATATAGATGTGATAATATACGAAAAAATGGAGAATATTTAAGATAAGATGAAGAATGATGCTACATAACCAAGTAGCTATAAATGTATGTGCAGCGAGACAGGCAAAATGCACAGCCAAGAGCAATGCACAGCTAAACTTCTTCAGTACCAACCTTATGGTAAGAGTAAATATAGAACTCATGTGTAGAAAATGGAGGGCAAAGGAAAATAAGCTGCAGAGTGATGGTACATGAACAACTACCTGTCAATATAAGTACACTGATAAAGGACAGCATGTACTTACAAGAACAATGTAGAGCTAAAAAAATTCATTGGCATTGGATATATTCTACACTAATGTAACCATTCATATAGATCAGATAATTTGGAGCGAACAATTTATAAGCAAGCTATCATGCATACTACTGTCACATAATGAACCAGGTATGTATACAAGTACAGTGATACAGGACAACAGGTACTAACAAGAGCAAAGCAGCGGGCAGCATATTTGCGATATCCTGTCGTTCTTTTCAAACCGGAATTCTTCTTCGAGCTAATTTCCTGCAAAAAAGATCCGTAAGGCACATGCGGAAAAGTAGAAGTTCAAATTGTCATGTGATTTCATAGACAGTACCTCATCCTGGGAACGAGACCAGTGCATAACAAGGTTTTTCCATTCAATGTTTTCTAAATTTAGCACAGCAGACTTCACCGGAAATTCGTTTATAGACTTGCCATCAAAATGTGATTTCCTCAGGTAACACCGATACTGCTGCAATGCTTCCTTGAAAAGCACAAGCAAGCTTTGCTCGTCATGACTATCCAGATTGACCCTCACCTAGTTACAACAATGTAATGTAAATTATTTATGTGTTCGATCAGCAGAAAACAGGAAAATAATAACCATGAATAATAGCACTTACACATAAGTTGTACAGGAAGATGTGAAAATGGTGTTTGTCTTCACTATAATCTTCCCATGATGGGAATATATGCACGTAGTCCCTAACAACATTGAAAGCATTGTCTTTTAAACTGGGAAGAAATGGAATGGGGTTCCAATCTGCAGGAATTGGCCGTCTCTACAGTTGGGATAGGTCTTCGGCTGGTGGACTTGCTGTACTTTTTGCTGGAGTGGGATTTTCTGTGGTACGGCAGGTGCTATGGCAAATGAAATCGGTATACCTTTTGCTAGAGTGCAGGTCCTGTGTGGTGGGGCTAGTGGTGTGGCCAGTGAAGTATGGGTACAGTCTGCTGGAGTCGGTCCTATGTTTTGTGTCACTGGTTGAACAGCCAATATAAGTGGGGCGCTGTCTGATTTCTCTGGCACCACCACGTTTTTCAATGACTTTGCTGGTGCTCCTTTAGGTTCGGCAATCACCCTCTTCCTTTTTGATGTATGATGCACAAGAACAGCATTTGAGTGGAAAAACATGGTATGACGACAGATGGAATATTTATTGATAATGGATGGGCATGGCATCTCGAGTTATATGATGAGTAAACTAAGCAGATGGTGGTGCAACAAAGTAGAAGAAATGCAAGACAACATATGCAAGATACGCGCAATCAATAAAACCTTGCCAAATTAGAATAGGCACCTTGATGGGTGAACAGGACAGGCCATCTGCCTTTCACTCCTCGAGGTTAGAATAGTCATTAGGATGATATTCTGAACAAGAATCAACAGGTGGGGAGCGTACAAGTTTCATTGCTTCCAGAATGGCACTTAATGCCTTGGTGCCAATTTTGTAAGTCATTGCAGTGTTCCATAATATTCTTCTGATATGCGGATTCTGATATTCACTGTAATTGCATATAATATTTGAGAACCATGAACACATAAATAGTTGTGAGATTATCTTTGTAATGCAGATGATATTCTAATATAGGGGCGCCCCTGTAAACACTTATGTGCTATCACTGGATTCTGATGAGAGAGCTCATGTGTGCTGTAATATCGTGCGTGCATTTATATAATCTGGCACAAGTACACCAAAAAATAGGCTCGAGAAGTAAGGATAGCTAGCAGATGATAGGTTCATAATATACTGTATAGATAGTTTATTGCCAAACCATGATAACAAGAGCACACAGCAACTAGGCAGATCATAGTGTACATAGCAGGGGTACACCATAACCATGATATATAAATCGGGAAAGTGGATCTGGCTTGAAAATACGGTGTTGTATTGCCGCTAGTAATTGAAAGCCTATCGATCGCGTACAGGCCAGCACTATCGAACATGGTAAAGAAGAGCAAGCATATTTTGGATAATAAAATGTTGGTTGCGCAGTGCCCACACATGATGAACCAGAGCGCATTAAGAATGCAACTCCCAGCTGTCTCTCGACCATTTCAGGCGGTTGGATGAAGATCCTACGTCTCCTAACCCTTCTTCTTCCTCGTCTGTGATTCTTCCCATACAGAACACCGCACGGGCTGCCGGCCGGACCACCGGCCCCCACCGCCTGTGTTCCTCCGCCACCCCCACCCCCCACCCGCGTCGAGTTTTCTTTGTTCGGCGAGGCCCCACAACCACCCGAGCCCCTTGGATCGCACCGGCAAATTTCCGGCAAGCTCTGAAAAATCGACTGACCCAATTTTGAAATTTAGTCTACTGTGATTTAACTAGTGTGGAATATAAAAGGGGAAAAACCATAAGCATTGGGAGTATAGTGTTGAGTGTGCCATTGCGGATCTGAAGGTGCAAACCGGACAAAGGCAACTTCGCAACCAAGACAAGAAATCAGAGTAAAGCAGTGGCGATCTATTTTCTTGCTGCGATAAATAAGTTGAGCAGATACGAAAGAGTACCGCCTCTGGTGCGGCGCCGTGTATGCATCTGGTGAGAATTTGACGGTGTTGCGGTAGCGATGGCTGTCGGCGGCGTGGAAGCAGATCTAGGAGGGTAGACGGTGGCGGTGGGGCGGGGTGGACGAGATGGTTGTAGGAGTAGCGCCGGCAAGGTCGACGACGGCGGGGATGAAGCGGGAGGACGGGATGCAAGGATCCCGGTCCGAAGGCATGGATGAGAGAGGTCGATCTCTTGTAATGGATGGCGGCGTCGGGGTATCAGCTCCGGCATGGTGGAGGAGGACGATGGTGGATGGGGTGGCGGACGGCGGCGGACGGAGGAGGGTGGGGTGGAGAGGGTGTTTTGGCGCCCACGGAGTATGAATGGGGAAAAGGGAGGTAGAGAGGAAGGGGGGGAACCATGTAGTCAGGGCGCGCTTGTCTCAAATGCGAGGAAATTTACAAACTTAGCCCCTGTTTCAAATTTCTACTACATCACAGCAACATTAGTCGGTTGGGGATAGGACGGTAATCTCGCATACACCGAATATTTGCCGACGAGAGTTTGTTTTTGGCGCCCACCGTGTATGAATATGAATCGGGGAGGGAGTCGATTTCGACCGAGGGCACACTATGTTTTGGCGCCCACCGTGTATGAATCCGGGTGAGAGGCGGTTACGTCACATTTGGGTGAAATTACAAACCTACCCCTATCGAAACCTATAGAAATCCAGCAGATAGGCTTTGCGCGGCAGGGATAGGCAGTAGTGATTTCCATCTCGCAGATTTTGGTTTCGGGCGGTTACTGCGACTTTCCCCGCTTCGTTCAAATTTTGCATAGTGCATGTTTACCGTGCCAACTCAATTCGAATCCCGTTTGTATTCTACTATTTTTTCGGGCGGGATCCATTTTCAATTGGAATTACATTCTATATACATCATTTTTTTACATATATACTTTCAAAAGCACAACACCATTTATACATAAATGTGGTTTACAAATGGCATGATCTCAGATTCATAAGGTTGTATCCATCAATTTGGATTTTCAAATATTTGAAACCACTTTATGTTGAAATCCAATGTATGCATTCCTTGCTAACTGTCTCCAATTAATGTGTGTTTCATGCGGGGTTTTTTTAACTTCTCAAACATGTATAATGTGTTTCACACATGCAACATATAGTGTAATCTCGTTTAGACACTAATTGCATATAAACCATGCATTGTTTGTAATGGAAGAATCTATGGATCACCAATATTGATAAACTATATAACATTACACGTGTGCCCAAATTCAAATGAATATGCATGTTTGATACACCAATTTGTGTTATGATATTATTAATGTCGTGATCTCCAGTTTAAATATTTGAATCCCCTTTAATCCAAATATTCGTCTCATATAGCTATCACTCATGCTTATATAGGACTATCTCTCTGGACCTATACGTGTTCATCGTCTCTCAGGCATCTCTCGTGCTACTTGTATGTCGACAATGATCTTCTATCTTCGTAACACACTGACAGTACTCTCTCCATCGACCTTCATCACTCTATCTCTCTCTAAGTATATCTCGCTCCCTACTATGTGTCTGTAGCTATGATTCTCCATGTGGAATCTCTTTCTCTCACACAACACAAAACTTTGTCTCCCGGGGTCTCATTTCTCTCAACTATTCCCATGTGTGCCACTCGCACACCTCTCATACAGAGATGTCTTTCGCTCCTTAGATATGAGAACCTACGACTCTTCCTCTTCAATATCTCTTTCTCACACAGAAACACAAACTCTGTCTCCCAGGGTCTCATATTTCTCCATTGTTCTCTTGTATGTCGCTCAAACACACCCTCTCTCCCTAGAGATATCTTGTGTTCCCTCATATGTCTCTCTAGCTATCACTCTCGTTGTGAAATATCTTTCTCTCTCGCAGACACAAAACTCCGTCTCTCTGGATCTAATTTCTCTCTGATATTTGTTTGTATGTGACTCACATGCACCCTCTCTCTATCTCTCTCACACCCACACACATAACCCAGCCTTCTGATCCACTCGACTCCTATCTCTAGCGCACACTAGCTAGCATATTTATCTTTCTATTTATCTGTTTCTCCATCAACCTTCTTTCTCGCCCTCACTCTTGATTCCTATCACGTACACTACATATGTTTCTCTCTACATGCATGCAGTCAAGTGCCCTCTCACACACATATATAACTTCACCCTTTGAACCACCCGACGGTCATCTCCGACACCCAAACTAACGGATGTCTCTCTAGCTAGCATCTCCATCTATGTATCTATCTGTAGTTTCTCCGTCAACATTTCTTTCTCGCACAGAGTCTTGCTTCCTATCACCCACACTATATATGTCTATCCATACATATGCATTTATAGGTTGATCTCTTTTGCACAATCGTTGCGCCTCACCCCCTCTGCTCACCATAGATGCATGCTCCAGCCCACGCCACTATCTCTTAAAGAAAAAAACACATGCTCAATTGTCGGGCCTTCTTCCCTGCATTCTCACATGCATGCATATTGTCATACCGATCCGTCTCTCCCATGTCGTTGATCTTAGGACTTATGTCTTCTTTCTTTTATCTCGATCATGCGCGCGCACACACACACACATCCCATGTATACATGTATACCTCTCACACATGCACGTTCAAGGTCTGTATGTCTCCATACGTAGTTAATTACCCTCAATCCTAACGCCACATCGAATCGTTCTCCTCTTTTGTGCACATAACTTCCGCCTGGATGGGCAAAACACACACTCACACTTAACAATCTCCTTCTAGCTACCCCCTGCCCCGCGCGCCTCTCACTCTTCCCCTATATCCCCGAAACCAATAAGACCATCCATTTGTTTAATTCCCGTCTGCATGCACCATCGATATATAGTAGTCTTCTGTGGTGTCTCTCGAACAAACACGTTCTCTCGATGTCGACTCCTCTCACGCACACGCACCTTCTCTTCCCTCCTACGGGCATTTTCTCTCTCGCACCCCATCGTTGGTGGCCTCTGCCATACACATCACCTCTCTATGATGAAGCCATGCACACTTAAATTACATCCGCCACAGAGGACCCCGGGACACACACACACACACATACACGCACCCCCCCCCACACACACACACTAAGACTCCATCTCTCTCTCTCTCACACACACACAAACACACACACGCACCCCCCCAC